>NC_057814.1:260182167-260482167 GCF_018294505.1 Triticum aestivum | reverse complement strand
TATTGCAATGCTTGAAAATGAGGCCTAGGGTCCGTACTTTCGCTGGTGCAATCTCTCAACAGTGCTAATATAATTGGATCATGCAACCGTCCCTCAAAGTGCGATGAAGAATCACCCCTAAGTTCCTATCTAGTGGAGAACATAAGACGGAATTGTTTGTAGGGTACGAAACCACCTAAAAGCTATTCTTTCCGTTCGATCTATTCAAGAGTTCGTACTAACACAAAGATATTCTTTCCGTTTGATCTATCCTAGAGTTCGTACTAAAATAACAACAAAGCAAATTCAGATTCATAATATTCAATCCAACACAAAGAACTTCAAAGAGTGCCCTACCGGAGAAACAAAGACAAGAACGTGCATCAACCCGTATGCGTAGGTTACCCCACAGTCACCTCAGGAATCCGCGAGTTGAGTGCCAAAACATACATCAAGTGAATCAATACGATACCCCATTGTCACCACAAGTATTCATATGCAATGCATATATCAAGTGCTCTCAAATCCATAAAAGTATTCAATCCGATAAAACGAAATCTCAAAGGGAAAACTCAATTCACAACAAGATATAGAGGGGGAAACACCATATGATCCGATTATATTAACAAAGCCCGCGATACATCAAGATCGTGACATCTCAAGAACACGAGAGAGAGAGAGAGAGATTAAACACATAGCTACTGGTACAAACCGTCAGCCCCGAGGGTGGACTACTCCCTCCTCATCGTGGTGGCCACCGGAGATGATGAAGATGGCCACCGGAGATGATTCCCCCTCCGGCAGGGTGCTGGAACGGGGTCTAGATTGGTTTTCGGTGATACAGAGCCTTGCGGCGGCAGAACTTCTGATCTAGGTTAACCCCTGATGGTTTCTCTATTTATAGGATTTTTTGCCGTTGCTGTCACGCTAAGATGGGCCTCGAGGTGAGCACAACCCACCGGGGCAACCAAGCCCACCAGGCGCGCCCTGGTGGGTTGTGCCCTCCTCGTGGCTCTTCTGGCCCTCCCATGAAGCTTCGGGGGTCTCTTTTGTTCCAAAAAAATCGTCAAAAAGTTTCAGCTCATCTGGAGAACTTTCATTTCTGCACAAAAAACAACACCACCGTAGTTCTGCTGAAAACAGCATCAGTCTGAGTTAGTTCCATGCAAATCATACCAAAACCATATAAAATTGTTTTAAACATGTCATGAATACTTCATAAATTATAGACACGTTGGAGACGTATCAGCATCCCCAAGCTTAATTCCGACTCGTCCCCGAGTAGGTAAATGATAAAAGAAATAATTTATGAAGTGTGAATGCTATCAAAGTGCATAAGTTTGATCAATGATAATTTCAATCACTTTTCCTAGCATCATAACAGCAACTCTTTCTCATAAAACTTATCATGATAAAGTAGCAATTGAAAATGGAATTTTTGTTGTGGAATGCTACCTATCATATTCATCATAAACTCTTTTCTTTTGTAGCATGGACATTTGGAATTCCATATGGTTCAAAGCAATAGTCTAGTTTTGACATGAGGACTTTAATACTCAAGCATACCAACAAGAAACCATGTCTTTCAAAATATCAACGCTAAAATAAGTTATCCCTAGCCCATCATGCTCAATCATTGATCCATTCATGAAACACACTCGCATATTAGCTACACTCAATGCTCAAGTACGATCATAGGGCCTCCTAGTTGATGCTTTATAAGAGAAGATGGAGACTCAAATAAAAATATAAATTGCATAAAGTAAAAGAAAGGCCCTTCGCAGAGGGAAGTAGGGATTTGTAGAGGTGCCAGAGCTCACGGCGAAAATTGATAGATAAAAAACATTTTCAGAGGCATACTTTTACCACCAACGAAAACGACTTAGAGCTCCCAACACTTTCCATGATAGATATATCATAGGCGGTTCCCAACCATAAAATAAAGTTTATTCCTTTTTCCACCATACTTTCACTTTCCATGGCTAACCGTATCCAAGGGTGCCCTCCATACCAACACTTTCCAAGGAATTTATTATTTGACAACATAAAGTAAATTCATTTTTCATTTCGGGACTAGGAATCCCTAATACCTTTGCCTTACTCTCGTGCAATGACAAGTGAATAAACACTCACCGTGAGAATAACACATCTAGCATGGAAAATATTGGCCACCCCTCTCGCGAGCGGTACGAGCACACAGAAGAGAAATTTATTTTGAAAATTAGAAATGGCACATACAAATTTGCTTAGAACGGCAAAATAATACTGCATATAGGTAGGTATGGTGGACTCATGTGGCAAAACTGGTTTAAAGAATTTTGGATGCAAAAGTAGTGATCATACTTAGTGCAAAATGAAGGCTACCAAAAGATTGAGAAGCGACCAACCAAGAAACGAATAATCTCATAAGCGAGCATTGAGCATAATTAACACCGAATAATGCACCACAAGTAGGATGTAATTTCATTGCACAACTATTGACTTCCGTGCTTTCATAGGGAATCACAAACCTTAACACCAATATTCTTACTAAATCATAATTACTCATCAACATGACTCACATATCACATAATCATATCTCAAAACTATTACGAGGAATCAATTTTATTTTGTCCAATGATCTTCATGAAATTTTTTATTATATCCTTCTTGGATATCTATCACTTTGGGACTCATTTTCATGTGTTGCTTTTGATAAGCTCAAAAAAATATAAGTGAAGATCATGAGCATAATATTTCTTTCTCTCAAATTAATTTAAGTGAAGCAAGAGAGAATTTCTTCAAAAATACTAAAGCACACCATGATCAAAAAGATATAAGTGAAGCACTAGAGCAATTCCATAGAAAAGAGCTTCGTTGACGGGATGTGCGTGCCGCTTACCTAGCCTCCACGGAAACTATTTGAGGACTCTATTTTATTTAAAAACTTTCAGATCTAAGTATTTTACTAAAATAGCAAGCAAAAAAAATAAAATGACATTCCAAGGATATCACAACTCATCTGAAGAAGCAAAAACTTAGGCTCAACCGATACTAACCGATAGTTGTTCATGAAGAAAGGTGGGATGCCTACCGGGGCATCCCCAAGCTTAGATGCTTGAGACTTCTTGAAATATTTTTTTGGGGTGCCTTGGGCATCCCCAAGCTTGAGCTTTTGTGTCTCCTTAATTCTTCTCATATCACGGTTTCCCTAAATCTCAAAAGCTTCATCCACACAACACTAGACAAGAACTCGTGAGATAAGTTAGTATAAACCAATGCAAAAACTTTATCATTCTCTACTGTAGCAAATCACAAAAATTATTATTCAACATTGCATACTAAATGCCTCTGCATATTTAATACTCCTATCCTCAAATAGAATCATTAAACAAGCAAACATATGCAAACAATGCAAACATAACAGCAATCTGCCAAAACAGTACAGTCTGTAAAGAATGCAATATTCATCATACTTCCCTAACTCCAAAAATTCTGAAAAATTAGCACACTGTAGAAAATTTACCATGCCATAATATGTAAAAATTTCAAAATTTTATCATGTTCTGACTTTCCAGAAGAATTTAGACAATGACAGAAAACTTTCTGTTTTTAAACAGCAACATGTAGACTTGCAAAATAAGCATGGTAAAGGCCAAGCTTGACATTTTTATTGGAATAAAAGATGCAAAACATTATTCTAAATATCAGCAAGCAAATACAAATAAAATAAAATGACGCTCCAAGCAAAACTCATATCATGTGACGAATAAAAATATAGCTCCAAGTGAGGTTACCGATAATGTTGGAGGCGAAAGAGGGGATGCCTTCTAGGCCATCCCCAAGCTTAGTTGCTTGGATCTTCCTTGAATATTACCTTGGGGTGCCTCGGGCATCCCCAAGCTTAGGGTCTTGTCACTCATTATTCTCCTCATATTGATATCTCACCCAAAACTTGAAAACTTCAATCACATAAAACTTAACGGAACTTCGTGAGATGGGTTAGTATGATAAAGACAAAGCATTGACTTTGGTACTGTCAAAGACAAGATTCATAATTTTTCTCACACAATGCCTACTGTACCTTATCATTTCCACAATTTATATTGAGCAATATAAGTTATAGAAACTAGAAAACAAGCAAGCTATGCGTTGAAAACAGAATCTGTCAAAAACAGAACAGTACATAAAGATCTGAATATTCGTCATACTTCTGGAACTAAAAAAATTCTGAAAAATTAGGACCACATAGAAAATTTGTATATAAATCATCTGTAAAAAATTCAGAATTTTTCGATGCTCCATTGAATTTAAACAATTCTGTTTCTCGAAGCAAAAGTTTCTATTTTTTCACAGATTCAAGTCAACTATCATCCACACTATCCCAAAGGCTTTATCGAAACAAAAGCAATAAAACATGATTACTACAGTAGCTTAATCATGTGAACATGCAAAAACAGTAGGTAAAATTGTTGGGTTGTCTCCCAACAAGCGTTTTTCTTTTATGCCTTTTAAGATAGGCATGATGATTTCAATGATGCTCACATAAAAGGTCAGGATTGAAACACAATAAGAGCATCATGAAGCATATGACTAGAACATTTAAGTCTAACCCACTTCCTATGCATAGGGATTTTTGAGCAAATAATTCGTGGGAACAAGAATCATCTAGCATAGGAAGGCAAAACAGGCAATACTTCAAAACTTTCAACATAAAGAGAGGAAACTTGATATTGAGAAGCATAGAAGCATATGTTCCTCTCTCATAATAATTTTCAATAGCATCATGAATGAATTCAACAATATAGCTATCACATAAAGCATTCTTTTCATGATCCACAAGCATAGAAATTTTATTACTCTCCACATAAGCAAATTTATTCTCATGAATAGTAGTGGGAGCAAACTCAACAAAATAACTATCATGGGATTGATAATTGAAATCATGATGACAAGTTTCGTGGTTATCATTATTCTTTATAGCATACATGTCATCACCATAATCATCATACATAGGAATTTTGTTGTCATAATCAATTGAAACCTCTTCCAAAATAGTGGATTCATCAGTAAATAAAGTCATGACCTCTCCAAATCCACTTTCATCATTATAATCATCATAAATAGGAGGCATGCAATCATTGTAACAAATTTGCACATCAAATCTTGGGGGACTAAGAATATCATCTTCATCAAACATAGCATCCCCAAGCTCATGGCTTTGCATATCATTAGCATCATGGATATTCAAAGAATTCATACTAACAACATTGCAATCATGCTCATCATTCAAATATTTTGTGCCAACATTTTATTGACTTCTTCTTCTATCAATTGAGCACAATTTTCCGAACCATCATTTTCAAGAAAGATATTATAAAGATGATCAATAATATGATTGAACCTCAATTCCATTTTTTTGTAGTTTCTTTCATAAACCAAACTAGTGATAAACAAGAAACTAAAAGATTCTATTGCAAGATCTAAAGATATACCTTCAAGCACTCACCTCCTCGGCAATGGCGCCAGAAAAGAGCTTCATGTCTACTACGCAACTTTATTCTTGTAGACTCGTGTTGGGCCTCCAAGCGTAGAGTTTTGTTGGATAGTAGCAATTTTCCCTCAACTGGATGACCTAAGGTTTATCAATCTGTGGGAGGTGTAGGATGAAGAGGGTCTCTCTAAAAACAACCCTGCAACCAAATACAAGAAATCTCTTGTGTCCCCAACACACCCAATACAATGGCAAATTGTATAGGTGCACTAGTTCGGCGAAGAGATGGTGATAAAAGTGTAATATTGATGGTAGAAATATATTTCTATAATCTGAATAAATACAAACAGCAAGGTAGCAAATAGTAAACGGGCACAAAAACGGTATTGCAATTCTTGAAAATGAGGCCTAGGGTCCGTACTTCTGCTGGTGCAATCTCTCAACAGTGCTAATATAATTGGATCATGTAACCGTCCCTGAAAGTGCGATGAGAGAATCACCCGAAAGTTCCTATCTAGTGGAGAACATAAGACGGAATTGTTTGTAGGGTACGAAACCACCTAAAAGCTATTCTTTGCGTTCGATCTATTCAAGAGTTTGTACTAAAATAACACAAAGATATTATTTCCGTTCGATCTATCCTAGAGTTCGTACTAAGATAACACCAAAGCAAATTCAGATTCATAATATTCAATCCAACACAAAGAACTTCAAAGAGTGCCCTACCGGAGAAACAAAGACAAGAACGTGCATCAACCCCTATGCGTAGGTTACCCCACAGTCACCTCGGGAATCCGCGAGTTGAGTGCCAAAACATACATCAAGTGAATCAATACGATACCCCATTGTCACCACAAGTATTCATATGCAATGCATATATCAAGTGCTCTCAGATCCATAAAAGTATTCAATCCGATAAAACGAAATCTCAAAGGGAAAACTCAATTCACAACAAGATATAGAGGGGGAAACACCATATGATCCGATTATATTAACAAAGCCCGCGATACATCAAGATCGTGACATCTCAAGAACACGAGAGAGAGAGAGAGAGATTAAACACATAGATACTGGTACAAACCGTCAGCCCCGAGGGTGGACTACTCCCTCCTCATCGTGGTGGCCACCGGAGATGATTCCCCCTCCGGCAGGGTGCCGGAACGGGGTCTAGGTTGGTTTTCGGTGATACAGAGCCTTGCGGCGGCAGAACTTCTGATCTAGGTTAACCCCTGATGGTTTCTCTATTTATATGATTTTTTGGCGTTGGTGTCACGCTAAGATGGGCCTCGAGGTGAGCACAACCCACCGGGGCAACGAAGCCCACTAGGCGCGCCCTGGTGGGTTGTGCCCTCCTCGTGGCTCTTCTGCCCCTCCCACGAAGCTTCGGGGGTCTCTTTTGTTCCAAAAAAATCGTCAAAAAGTTTCAGCTCATCTGGAGAACTTTCATTTCTTCACAAAAAACAACACCACCGTAGTTCTGCTGAAAACAGCGTCAGTCTGCATTAGTTCCATGCAAATCATACCAAAACCATATAAAATTGTTTTAAACATGGCATGAATACTTCATAAATTATAGACACGTTGGAGACGTATCAGCATCCCCAAGCTTAATTCCTACTCGTCCCCGAGTAGGTAAATGATAAAAGAAATAATTTATGAAGTGTGAATGCTAGCAAAGTGCATAAGTTTGATCAATGATAATTTCAATCACTTTTCCTAGCATCATAACAGCAACTCTTTCTCATAAAACTTATCATGATAAAGTAGCAATTGAAAATGGAATTTTTTGTTGTGGAATGCTACCTATCATATTCATCATAAACTCTTTTCTTTTGTAGCATGGACATTTGGACTTCCATATGGTTCAAAGCAATAGTCTAGTTTTGACATGAGGACTTTAATACTCAAGCATACCAAAAAGAAACCATGTCTTTCAAAATACCAACGCTAAAATAAGTTATCCCTAGCCCATCATGCTCAATCATTGATCCATTCATGAAACACACCCGCATATTAGCTACACTCAATGCTCAAGTACGATCATAGTGCCTCCTAGTTGATGCTTTATAAGAGAAGATGGAGACTCAAATAAAAATATAAATTGCATAAAGTAAAAGAAAGGCCCTTCGCAGAGGGAAGTAGGGATTTGTAGAGGTGCCAGAGCTCCAAGCGAAAATTGATAGATAAAAAAGATTTTGAGAGGCATACTTTTACCACCAATGAAAACGACTTAGAGCTCCCAACACTTTCCATGATAGATATATCATAGGCGGTTCCCAAATAGAAAATAAAGTTTATTCCTTTTTCCAGCATACTTTCACTTTCCATGGCTAACCGTATCCACGGGTGCCCTCCATACCAACACTTTCCATGGAATTTACTATTTGACAACATAAAGTAAATTCATTTTTCATTTCAGGACTAGGCATCCCTAATACCTTTGCCTTACTCTCGTGCAATGACAAGTGAATAAACACTCACCGTGAGAATAACACATCTAGCATGGAAAATATTGGCCAACTCACCGCCTCGCAAGCGGTACGAGCACACAGAAGAGAAATTTATTTTGAAAATTAGAGATGGCACATACAAATTTGCTTCAAACGGCAAAAGTATACTGCATATAGCTAGGTATGGTGGACTCATGTGGCAAAACTGGTTTAAAGGATTTTGGATTCACAAGTAGTGATCATACGTAGTGCAAAATGAAGGCTAGCAAAAGATTGAGAAGCGACCAACCAAGAAACGAATAATCTCATAAGCGAGCATTGAGCATAATTAACACCGAATAATGCACCACAAGTAGGATGTAATTTCATTGCACAACTATTGACTTTCGTGCTTGCATAGGGAATCACAAACCTTAACACCAATATTCTTACTAAAGCATAATTACTCATCAACATGACTCACATATCACATCATCATATCTCAAAACTATTAAGAGGAATCAAGTTTATTTTGTCCAATGATCTTCATGAAAGTTTTTATTATATCCTTCTTGGATATCTATCACTTTGGGACTCATTTACATGTGTTGCTTTTGATAAGCTCAAACAAATATAAGTGAAGATCATGAGCATAATATTTCTTTCTCTCAAATTAATTTAAGTGATGCAAGAGAGAATTTCTTCAAAAATACTAAAGCACACCATGCTCAAAATGATATAAGTGAAGCACTAGAGCAATTCCATAGAAAAGAGCTTCGTTGACGGGATGTGCGTGCCGCTTACCTAGCCTCCACGGCAACTATTTGAGGACTCTATTTTATTTAAAAACTTTAAGATCTAAGTATTTTATTAAAACAGCAAGCAAAAAACGACATTCCATGGATATCACAACTCATGTGAATAAGCAAAAACTCAGGCTCAACCGATACTAACCGATAGTTGTTCATGAAGAACGGTGGGATGCCTACCGGGGCATCCCCAAGCTTAGATGCTTGAGACTTCTTGAAATATTTTTTTGGGGTGCCTTGGGCATCCCCAAGCTTGAGCTTTTGTGTCTCCTTAATTCTTCTCATATCACGGTTTCCCTAAATCTCAAAAGCTTCATGCACACAAAACTCAACAAGAACTCGTGAGATAAGTTAGTATAAACCAATGCAAAACACTTTATCATTTTCTACTGTAGCAAATCACAAAAATTATTATTCAACATTGCATACTAAATGCATCTGCATATTTAATACTTCTATCCTCAAATAGAATCATTAAACAAGCAAACATATGCAAACATAACAGCAATCTGCCAAAACAGTACAGTCTGTAAAGAATGCAATATTCATCATACTTCCCTAACTCCAAAAATTCTGAAAAATTAGCACACTGTAGAAAATTTACCATGCCATAATATGTAAAAATTTCAATATTTTATCATGTTCTAACTTTCCAGGAGAATTCAGACAATGACAGAAAACTTTCTGTTTTTAAACAGCAACATGTAGACTTGCAAAATAAGCATGGTAAAGGCTATCCTTGACATTTTTATTGGAATAAAAGATGCAAAACACTATTCTAAATATCAGCAAGCAAATAAAAATAAAATAAAATGGCGCTCCAAGCAAAACTCATATCATGTGACGAATAAAAATATAGCTCCAAGTGAGGTTACCGATAATGTTGGAGGCGAAAGAGGGGATGCCTTCTAGGCCATCCCCAAGCTTAGTTGCTTGGATCTTCCTTGAATATTACCTTGGGGTGCCTTGGGCATCCCCAAGCTTAGGGTCTTGTCGCTCATTATTCTCCTCATATCGATATCTCACCCAAAACTTGAAAACTTCAATCACATAAAACTTAACGGAACTTCGTGAGATGGGTTAGTATGATAAAGACAAAGCATTCACTTTGGTACTGTTGGGGATATTACTACTAGGTGTAAACCGGCCAAGGAAGCCGGGTTATCCCCCTAATGGATTGTTTATACTTAAAAGCCCATGAAGACAAGGAATAAAGTGGTTTACTACAGAGACTCGAAGGCCCAAGGCCCAAAGGTAGATTAAGGCATGTAGCTATAAACCACCATGTAGTACATGACTTGTATTGTAAGGTATGACAAAGTAGAGACCGAGCCGGTATGTGTATAAACCGGCATCGGGACTCTGTAAGCCGGCGGGCGTCGACCTGTGTATATAAAGGCACGACCCGACGGCGGTTCAAGGACAACAAACAACAACTCGAGACTCAGGCAAAGCGTATTCGCTCCCTGGTCATCGAAACCCCATCAATTCCATCACAACTAGACGTAGGCTTTTACCTTCCTCGAAGGGGCCGAACTAGTATAAAATTCTCTTGCGTCCCTTGTCCGTTTTAACCCCGTTAAGCTAACCCGTTGCGATGGCTCCACGACTAAGTCCTTTCGCTAGGACATCTGCCGTGACAAACCCACGACAGTTGGCGCCCACCGTGGGGCTATCGAGCGATGGTTTCGAGTTCTTGAAGGGCAATTTTGAAGGGCTCAAGGGATACGCCATGGGCCGGCTGACCAAGAGTCATCGCGACAAGCTCTACATCGACGACGCAGGCTGGGGCCCCGAGGTCGGCTCAATCGAGTACGGGTACCGGGTCCCCTTTGGAGGAATTCACGTCTTCATTGGCAAGATCGGCGAACCGGGCCCTGAGCCGGACATCTGCACCGACCTCGTCGAGATGGCTCAGCGTGCAAGCCCTGCCCGGGTTTAGCCCGCCGTGAAGCATGCGTTTGTAGGGTTCATCAATGGTGAGGAACTTGAACCGGCGTCCGATGGCGAGACCGTCGTCTACTCAGATGACGACTCGTCCACCGGGGAGACCGAGTCACTGTACCAACTGCAAGATGGCCAGCTTGGGGGCTATTCCGATGGCGACAGTATTCCGGACCCCTTTGAACCATCGAACCAGGTTGCGATCTTCATGGCTGGAACTCAACCCACGTTGCAATCTTCAACCGCGGCAGCAATAATTTCTGGATCGGCAGCTGGGGCGGGAGGCCCCGCGCCGGCCGGCCAAAATCTTGTCTGATTTATTGGATGCCTGGATGACCTTACTGACCGCACAAGTTACCGCCGACACCCAAGATCAGCATAATGCGGAGGTGGCTAAGCTGTAGGATCAGATAACTCAAGCTAAGGAGGACTTAGCGGCTGAAGAAACCAGGATGGCTAAGGAGCGGGCCGCTTTAGAGGCACAAGCACAGCGGATTCAGGCGGAAAATTATCGACTCCTGTTGGATCAGAACGCTTCAAACGACGTGTTAAGGAGAAGGCATCGGTCATGACTACCACCGGTTTATGAGGCAATGAATCTCTTTGGCACGCCAGGAGTAGGAACCAGTAATCCGGCAGCCGTGAAACGAATTGAGGCGCCGAGGACCGGAGCACCGGATCAGCCACGGGTGATGGATCCCCCTCGACGGACCCATAACCGCTGCAGTATGTACCGGCGCCGCCGGGTCACTTCTCCACCCCTTTGGATAATATGATCGCTGCCGCAACACGATTAGCCGCTATTCCAATGGAGGGTGAATCCCCAGCAGCGGTTGAGACGCGGCGTGCTAGGGATCTTCTTCAGACGGCTGTGGTGCAGCAACAGGCTTATTCATATAGCCGAGACAGAATTCATTCAACCCCATGCCCGAGCCGGAGTTATAGCAGGCACATCGATGAACCAGCTGTGTCAAGCAGTGCGCGGAACCGAGACGCTCCTCGAGGACCTAATCCGGCGCGTGGTGGGGCAAATGCTCAGGATGTGGTGAACGACGGAGCACGTCGAGAAGCCGAGTTAGCAGCACAGGACTGTCAGCTCACTCCGGTTCGTCCGGTGGCTTCCGTAGAGCAAGGCCTTACTTTCAGCTCTTGGGGGGTGCCCTGCCTTGTCCCGGCTTTGCGCAATGTACGGCTGCCCAAGGATTTCAAGGGCCCCCGTAAGGTGCCTAATTACACCGCTGATGTGCCTCCCGAGTCATGGATTGAGAGTTACGAGATGGCTATGGAGATGTTAGATGTGGATGAAGCGGCCTGCGCGAAATATTTCGCGATGATGGATGGAACAGCTCGCACGTGGTTGAAAAGCTTACCAGTTAATTCCATTGGGACATGGGGTGAGTTAAAAGCCCGGTTTATAGCAAACTTCAAAGACACGTGCAAGCAACCTATGTCAATTATGGACTTAGCCGCCTGCGTCCAGGGAGAAGGCGAGTCAACAACCCATTGGGTGCGCCGGGTTTCGGAGATCTCACATTCTTCGGATCGCATCAATGCCGACTCAGCGATTATAACATTGGAGGGGAATTGTCGGTTTCAGCCTTTAAAGTTGAAGTTGGGACGGCTCAAGCGTCACTGCAATGACATGGGAACACTTATGGCTGCTCTGGTTAAGTATGCTGATTCTGATAGTACCAAGGACCCCGAGTCTGACGATGACAAACCGGGGAAGGGAAAGAAGAGCGGCAACTCCAAGGGGCAGCAGCATAACCCGACGGGCCACAATAATAATGGTAAGCGGAAAGCAGATCATAATTCAGATTTTGTGGCTAACACCAATACATAGGGTAATGGTCAGCGTCATAAAGGAAAACCGCCCCCAAGAAGGGCAGAGCCCAGTCCTAATCCAGAGCGCCTGAATTACCTGTTGAACCAGCCCTGCCCGAAGCATGGAATGCAGGACAAACCGGCCACGCACCTCTGGAAAGATTGTTATATCATGCGAGAATTCAAAAATTCAGATTTCTTCCGGAATGATCATGGACCATCCGGCGGTTCAGGATCCGGGTCCTATGGGCCAGGTTATGGAGGAGGCAACTCCAGTTTAGGATTCCAAGGCAATCAGGGTGGACATGGCAATCAAGGCAATCAGAGCAACCAGGGTGGTTATAACCAACAAGCAGGACCGCAGCAGCAACAGTCAGGGTACCAAAGTCACCCAAAGAAGTTGAATAGTGGACAGTACCACGTTTTCACCACCAGCTTATGCAAACGCGATCAGAAGCTTCATAAACGAGCGGTGAACTCGGTTGAACCGGCAGTGCCTCTTTATTTGCGATGGTCTGAGCAGCCTATTGTCTGGAGCCAAGAGTACCACCCGCCCCGGGTTGACAATCCGGGTCATTTGGCATTGGTGGTGGCGCCTCAGGTTGGAGGTTATAAGTTCACTAAGGTGCTCACGGACGGAGGCAGCAGTATCAACATCTTATATTATGACACCTTCCGTCATATGGGGTTGACAGATAAGAATCTTAAACCGTCGAACACTGTTTTCCATGGTGTGGTGCCTGGCAAATCAGCCTATCCAGTTGGTAAAATAGCTCTGGAAATCGCTTTTGGAGATGAGTATGACTCAAGATCAGAGACATTGACTTTCGAAGTGGTGAAAATCCAAAGCCCGTATCATGCGCTGTTTGGACGACCGGCTTATGCTAAGTTCATGTCACGACCCTGTTATGTTTATCTACAGCTCAAGATGTTGGGTCATAAAGGGACTATCATAGTACATGGAAGCCGCAAGATCGCTTTGGAGTGTGAGGAAGGTGATGCGGCCTATGCTGAGTCGGTTTGTGCAGCAGAGGAGTTGAAGTTCTATAAGGACAACGTTGATCCGGCGGACATGACTTCTTTGAAGAAACCAACCACGGAGCATGATCTGGCCTAGAAGTTTAAATCGGCTGGTGAGACCAAGATGGTTGATTTTCTGCCCGGCGATTCATCCAAACAGTTCATCATCAGTGCAAATCTGGATCCAAAATAGGAAAGCGCGCTCATCGAGTTCATCCGTGAGAATCGGGGTATCTTTGCATGGAAGCCTTCTGACATGCCAGGTGTACCGAGGGAACTCGCTGAGCACACCCTTAATATTGATCCCAAGTTTAAACCGGTCCGACAATTCCTTCGCCGGTTCAATGAAGAGAGGCGCAAGGCTGTTGGTGAGGAGGTAGCCCGGCTCTTGGCGGCAGGGTTCATTGTTAAAGTTTTTCATCCGGAGTGGTTGGCTAATCCGGTGCTGGTGCTTAAGAAGAATGGCACCTGGCGTATGTGTGTGGATTACACGGATTTGAACAAAGCGTGTCCGGCTGATCCTTTTGCCCTCCCCCGTATCGATCAAATCATTGATGCTATGGCGGGTTGTGAGCGTTTGAGTTTTCTGGATGCTTATTCAGGTTATCATCAGATTAAGATGGCAGTTAAGGACCAGGAGAAGACAACTTTTATAACTCCCTTTGGAGCCTTCTGCTATGTGTCTATGCCCTTTGGGCTCAAGAGTGCCCAGGCAACTTATCAGCGTTGTGTTCAGAATTGTCTTCATAACCAGATTGGGCGCAACATTCATGCTTATGTGGATGATATTGTAGTGAAGTCCAGGAAGGAGGAAACATTAATAGATGACTTAAAGGAGACCTTTGATAACCTCCGGGTTTATAAGATGATGCTCAACCCGGCCAAGTGTGTTTTTGGTGTGCCAGCAGGCAAGCTTTTGGGTTTTTTGGTGTCTAACAGGGGCATTGAAGCTAATCCGGAGAAGATCAAGGCTATTACTTCACTGGCTAAACCGAAGTGCATCAATGATATTCAGCGACTGGCAGGCGGGATTGCAGCATTGAGCCGGTTTATAAGTCGTCTCGAGGAGAAGGACATCCCTTTATATGAAATGCTGAAGAAAACGGACAACTTTGTCTGGAGTGATGCGGCTAATGAAGCGTTTGAGGCTCTAAAGCGGCAGCTTGCCGAACCACCTGTTCTTGCCGCTCCCATGTACAAGGAACCATTGTTGTTATATGTGGCTGCTAATGCTCGGGCTGTCAGCGTGGCTATTGTGGTGGAGCGCAAGGAGGCAGGAAAGGAGTATCCAGTTCAACGGCTGGTTTATTATATCAGTGAGGTGCTCATTGAGTCAAAACAGAGATATCCACATTGGCAGAAGCTTGTATATGGGGTTTTTATGGCGAGCCGGAAGCTGAAGCAATACTTTCAGGGCCATCCCATTACTGTGGTCAGTTCTGCTCCTTTGCGAGATATCATCCAGAACAGAGACGGGACTGGCCGGGTTGCTAAGTGGGCTATTAAGCTTGGGCCTCACGGATTAAAATATATGCCTCGCACGGCCATTAAGTCTCAAGCACTCGTGGATTTCATCAATGACTGGACAGAGTTGCAGGTGCCGGAGGATAGACCGGATAACACATACTGGATGATTCATTTTGAAGGATCCAGGCAATTGGAGGGCTCGGGGGCTGGAGTGGTTCTTACTTCCCCTCGAGGTGACAAATTTTGTTATGTTCTCCGCTTGATGTTTCCTAGTACTAATAATGCAGCTGAGTACGAGGCCCTGCTCCATGGTCTTCGGATGGCTAAGGAGATGAATCTGAGCCGGGTTAAATGTTTTGGTGACTCGGACCTAGTGGCTCAACAAGTTTCTGGTACTTGGGATTCCAGGGACCCCCTCATGGCAGCATATCGTCGAGAGGTGGATATTGTTGCAGGTCATTTCAAGGGTTATCAGGTTGATAATATAGACCGACGAAAGAATGAAGCGGCGGACGCTTTAAGCCGGTTGGGCTCCCAGCATAAACCGGTGTCGCCCAATGTTTTTCTTGATGTTTTGCATAACCCGTCGGTCAAGCTACCCACGGAGGAAGACTTAGCTATTCCTGATCCGGAGGCTCGGTTGGTGGCGGCGCTTCATGTCACCCCGGATTGGACGATCCCATATTTGGTGTATATGAACCGGGGTGAGTTACTAGAGGATGAAGTTCTGGCCAGGCAGATAATCCGGCGTTCCAAGTCCATGACTATTGTCAATGGCGAGCTACATCATTGCAGTGTCTCAGGGACTTTTGAACGTTGTGTTTCTCCTGAAGAAGGTCATGAATTTTTTCGCGAAATTCACGAAGGTGATTGTGGTCATCATGCCGGTTCAAAGTCCCTGGTGGCTAAGGCTTTTCGTCACGGTTTCTATTGGTTGACGGCTCATGCTGATCCTGAGGACTTGGTCAAAAGGTGCGATGGCTGTCAGAAGTTTGCACGCCGGGCTCATGTTCCGACTCAGGAGCTGAGGATGGTTCCAATTACCTGGCCATTTGCAACCTGGGGGCTTGATATGGTTGGACCCTTTAAGAGGTCTAAGGATAATAAGACCCACCTCTTGGTGGCGGTTGATAAATTTACCAAGTGGGTGGAGGCATAGCCAGTTAGCAAATGTGATGCAGCCACGGCGGTTCAATTGATGAAGAAGGTGATATTCCGTTTTGGTTTTCCACACAGCATTATAACAGACAATGGCATGAATCTTTCCAAGGGTGCTATGGAGGAGTTCTGTCAAAGAGAGCACATCCGTCTTGATGTGTCTTCAGTGGCCCACCCCCAGTCTAATGGTCAAACGGAGAGAGCTAATCAGGAAATCTTGAAGGGGATCAAGCGCCGGCTTATGGTTCCTTTGCAGAGGACACCGGGTTGTTGGGTTGAATAGCTGCCTTCCATTTTATGGAGCATTAACACCACCCCCAATAGATCTACGGGTTATACACCCTTCTTCATGGTTTATGGAGCGGAAGCTGTCCTTCCAAGTGCTATTCGTCATGACTCACCACGAGTTGCAGCTTATGTTGAAGCGGATAATGAAAGAGCACGCCAGGATGCATTGGACCTGTTGGATGAGAAACGGGACGTAGCGGCGGCTCGCTCGGCGATTTATCAGCAAGACCTGCGGCGTTATCACAGTCGCCGGGTTAAAACTAGAACTTTTCAAGAAGGCGATCTAGTGCTCCGGCTTATCCAAGATCAGACCGATATGCACAAGTTATCCCCGCCTTGGGAAGGGCCCTTTGTGTTCAGCAAGAATCTGAACAACGGAACATATTACCTCATTGATGTTCGAGAGCATAAAGACTCACGCAAGTCAGAGGAGGAGACAATCTAACCGTGGAACATTGCTCATCTATGGCCGTACTACACCTGAGCCATAGGCTCCTATCATGTACATATTTTGACGATGTATATATTATGATCAATATAATAAACCGGAGCCCCAGCTAAAGCGAGGTATCTGCTGTTCTTCTCATATCATGAGTGGTTACATGGAGGTTTCTGTTTGTAAAGTGACATCCGGTTTACCCTTTGAATCAGCTTTACAGCTGTCTATCAATATAAGTCACTTGGGGGCTTGGTCGTATTTGAACCATAGCTACACCTCTTGGCTGGCTCAAGGCCACAAAAGAAAGTCACTTGGGGGCTTGGTCTTATTTGAACCATAGCTACACCTCTTGGCTGGCTCAAGGCCACAAAAGAAAGTCACGTGGGGGCTTGGTTGTATTCGAACCATAGCTACACCTCTTGGCTGGCTCAAAAGCCACGACAGTAAGTCACTTGGGGGCTTGGTTGTGTTCAACCATAGCTACACCTTTTGGCTGGCGCAATGCCATTACTTAGGGGCCAAAGAGTGTTGTCAAGAACAACTCAAACATAGGCACCCGTTGAGCACAGCTCAAAATGTTGCTTGGGATTCTTTGTTGTCGCAATGAACAAAGAAATCTACACTTGCAATAGGCTATCAAGCCGTGGCTTGGAAGCCTGGTATATACACCTAAAACCCCGGGTTAACCTGCCTTCATTAAGTAAGTCACTCCGCCCAGGCAAGCATGGTATGACCCGCCAACTTGACAAGTCAATCACATAGGACCCTGAACTTGTCAATGATAGACCGGCGATTGGTTAAGGATTGAGGACCATCTTAAAAGGCTTTGTAAAACGGTTTAACTCAGTGGCCTGGCAGCCCATGAAAAGCCTCGAATTTGGGCCTGGCAGCCCTTGAAAAGCCTCAACTACAAGTTTTTTTCCTCTGGGTTTTATTGGTCAATTTTGTTTTTCTCCCTTGTTAAAGTTTTGAGCTAAACCGGCGTCCAATAGCCCGGCCTGATTATAAGTCATCCGTATAAACCGGTGTTTATTTAACCCGGCCTGGAGTTAACTATAAGTTGCCAGGGTGATCATCCGGTGTTTATCATAACCCAGCATCACTTATTATATACCATCATAACATGGTTTGAGCTATCAATACTCAGTATTTGGGTCATCTCCCTTATTACAAGAATGTTGGTAAACCAACAAAGTGATTCAATATCACAGGTATGATATGTTTCATATTTCATTATTTAAAGCTGTGGTTATCAACCTCGGCTATATATTGGGCATTATGACCCGTCCGGCGGTAAACCGCCAGGACAGTTTTCACTTTGTTTTATGCAGAAACAGGGCTGTATAAAACCGATAAAGATCATAAGCAAATATAGCATGACGAATTAACAATATTGTGTGCAACAAGTATGCATGATGGCATATCAGATCAGCTATTCAAGCTAGCCTATTACAAGGCGTTTCGACTGCCCATAAGAATGATTGTTTTTCACAAGGATGACAATATGCACAAGTTAAACCGGCTTCTGAATTATGATTCTGCCTCAGGTTGATGTGAAGGTTGTGGTTCTTCCTGCGCTGGTTCATCCTCCTTCTCTCCACCCAGTGGCTGGAAGTCAATAGTTATCCAATCAATTCCTGATAAGGCTTGAAAGACAGCTTCGTCGTGTATAAGATCAGACGGTTCAACATCAGGAGCGTAAGTGTGCTTACGGATCGGCGGGATCAGATTTTCCACGTCATAAGTTAGAGCACTTATTCGCTTGCCACTGGCGTCATATACATTCTAGTAAATTGACAAGTTACTATCTTCAGCCAACTTACTTGCCAGTGGTCGCATCTCTCTTGTGATAGCCTGGAGATCGTCATTGTTAAATTTTGAACCGTCCTCTTTTTGGCTTGGGTAACCATTTCCAACATCTTCCGGATCAAGGTCAGAGATCCAGGCATTGGCGCGCGTCAGTGCAGTAAGGGCACCGGACCTAGCAGCGGATTTCTTCAATTTCACAATCCGGGCAGGCATCATAGACAATTTTTCTAGCGTTTCCTTGATTAGCGACGGGGGCGGATGGTTATTGGAAGCTATGCAGATAGCTCGTTGCGCGCCGGTATAAAGCTGCTCTACCAAAGTATAGACGGCCTTCAATTTTTTGCGCATATCTGTGCCAAGATGAGTAACACGGCTACCTACAAAAGGATCATATTATTATTAAACCGGAAGTTTTTATAACTGGTGTTGTTACATATTGGTGAAGAGATTGTTACCAAAGATGGCAGAGGTCATGGCATCAATCTGCCGCTTCAGGCTGCTCAGCTCTTCTGTGGCCGGTTTAAGGGCGTTTTCCGCATCTTCCGCCCGCTTTAACAAGGTGGTTTTTTCAGTTTCCCAATCTGCCCGTTCGCCTTTGAAGAATTCCTTCAGCTGCTCCATGGTTGTTAAAGCGGTGGTCAGCTCGCTCTTAACTTTGCAAGTTTCGTCTACCTGAGACTTGATGTTTCCTTGGAGATCAGTGATTTGGGAGTCTTTTTTGGACAACTTAGCCTGCAAAATACAGATAATAAGTTAGCATTACAGCATTGAAGTCTCAACCACATAACAAGTTATGTACTTGACACTTGGGGGCTAATGCGGATTGCTTCTTATCAGCTATTAATTTAAAGTCTCAAGCACATAACAAGGTATCTACTTGACACTTGGGGGCTAATGCGGATTGCTTCTTATCAGCTATTAATTTAAAGTCTCAAGCACATAACAATTTATCTACTTGACACTTGGGGGCTAATGCGTATTCGTTCAGGTTCAGATGGATTGTCATCATTATAAGTGGTGAGATTAATAGGATGTACCGGTTCATTTTAAAAAGCTATAAGCTGGTTCATGGGGGCTACACCAGCAAAATGCAAATATCGATTCAAGACCCGGTTGAAACCAATGTTATGCACCGGCCCTTGGGGGCTACTGGAGTTGATACGTTAGACTAGTTCTAACAAAAGGACTATTGCAATATTTATGCAAAGGGAAAGTGACATTTACCTCATACCGCTCCTTCGTCAGGCCTACTAAACCGGCTTCAAAGTCGCAGCTTGTACACAGGCGGTTTAAAAAACCAGAATGAAGGTCTTCAGCACTGAGGTTAGTATAATTGGATAACTCGGATTTCCATTTCCCTTTGTCCATAGCAGAAATTTCTTCTTTGGCGCTATGCTTTGATAATGCGATAGGACGACCAGGGGAGTTGAAACCAAGGCCAGTTACGACAATATCGTCGTCCGTAGTTTTGGCAGAGCTTGGCGGTTTATCGGATGCTTTAGCCGGACCCGGCGGATCAACAGTTGGACTTAGTGGATCAGCTGACTGGCTTGTTGGATTATTTTCTATCGGTTCAACAAGCGTGTCGGTTGCTTGAGATTCTGGATTATCAATAACAATGTTAGCCTCCGGGTCAATAGCCTCTGGGGTTTTCTCCGGCTCGGTAGCCGGTTCATGGTCGGTTGGCCTATTCAATCTAGCCTTCTTGCTTGGTCTGGCTTTAGCACTGAAAAAGACCAGATACGAAGATCGATATGACAATATAATACAAGACCAAAAAGTTAAAAGTATGTTATGCTTACCCAGGGACGGTTTTCAGAGGAGGAAGTTGTGTCGCTGACGACTCACCGGACGATGAATGGGAAGTTCCCTGATAACTTGAGTCAGACGGATTAAGAGGATATCGGATGTAACCCACCTTAGGGTAAAGGGTGTCAGGAGTATAAGCAACCTCTTGGCGGCGTTTGCGAACCGGCGAATTTGGTAAACCGGAGGAGGTCACCACTTGGCCGCTATGTCGAGTTGTGCGGCGAGCTTCATGCTGCTGCGTCTTTAAAAGAAAGTGCGGGTCCAAATAAGAAAGAGGGCATGAAATTTTACTTTTCGAATGGCTCGACGGATTCTTGGTACTGGCACAGGATCAGAGTCAGAAGAAAGAATAGTTACCTCATCAGCATGGTTGGCTTCCACTTCATCCTGATAATGATCATTGTCAATAAGGTGTATAAAAAATGAACCGAGAGAGTCAAGTTCTACCTCTGAATCCGGAATATCCAGATCATCATCAATAATGGGCTCGGACGGTTCAACGTTCCTTCTTTTCATAGGCTTTTTTGAAGCCTTGGTCTTAAACCGAGGATTCTTTACCGGTTTATCTTGTGATTTTTTCTTCCAGAATGGATCATCGGCCTGCATAGACAAGTAGTAAGTCATCAAAGGAGAAATTTAACAAAGGATGGATAAAGGCAGAAATACGGTAGATTATACCTTTGGTGGTTTATTGGCAGCATAGAAAGGACTGAGCCCGATTTTGCTGCATACATCTATTGGCTCATTAAGCATCTTTTTAATAGCTTTGGTGACTTCATCATCAGTCAGCTGGATGTCAATATGGCGTTGCGGGTCTTTCAGATCCCCTGTGTATTCACACATTAAACGGGCCTGCCAGCTTAAAGGTAAAACGCTCCATGAAACCCAGCATCGGACAAAATCCACGCATGTTAGCCCATTTGCAACAAAGGCTCTGAGCTTTGCCAGTTGAGGGGCATATTTTGCTCGCTCTTGGGCGGTCAACCGTTGAGGAAAGGGATGAGCTTGGGTAAGCCGGTGTGGACGGTAACCCGGCAAAGGATTTTCATTGGCTGGGGCTGTGTTGCGGCAGTAGAACCAAGTCTGATTCCAGTCCTTAGGATGACTATGAAGCTTCGCATGAGGGAAATTAACATCTCTCCTCTTCTGAATTGAAACCCCGCCTAGTTCAGTATTGGGGCCATCTGTAAACTCAGTACGGCGGTTTAGATAAAAGAAATCTCGGAACAGATCAACAGTAGGCTCCTCTTGCAGGTACACTTCACAGAATACTTGCCAGTCACAAATATTGGATGTGGAGTTTGGACCGATATCTTGGGGATGGATTTGAAAGTCGGCAAGCACATCACAGAAAAATTTCGATCCGGGAGGAGTGAAGCCTCGGCTCAGGTGATAAGTAAATACGATAACTTCTCCGTCTTGGGGTTCAGGAGGAATTTCTGGACCGGGGACTCGCCAATGGATAGTGTACTTATTTGCTAAATCACCCGTTGCAACACAACCAGCCAGCTCCGCTTCCGTAACCCAGGAAGGAACCCAATTACAGGAACAGAATTGTTTGGCCACTTCTGGTGGCAAGCTAGAAAAAAGCACGGTAGCCGGGTTAAAGTTCATGGTTACAGCTTACAAACCGGTGCAATGATGGAAGACTATGATATTTCAAGCATTTGGGTGTACTAAACCGGATTTCAGCATTTAAAGCAGGTTGGCGGTTTAACAGAGGGCTAATGGTATATGATGAGTTATCAAAGTTTAAAGGATAAACCGCCCACAATGGTATATGATGAGTTATCAAAGTTTAAAGTATGGCGCAAACGGGTTTCACAGATCAGTGGTATAAATTTGGATCTTCCACAGTTCTAAAAAGAGGAAATAAATTTAACCTAAAATGGTGGCAGTGGAAGAACACGTTTGTTTGATTGGATCTCAAGCAGTAAAAGGTGTTTTCTGAGGTTGGTAAAGGACGCTTTACTATCATCGCCTACTTCTACTATCAGTCGCAAATCAAGTTATGAGATCTAAGAATAGAAAGAAGACGAACAGGGAAGAACACCGACGAACGGCGGAACCCTAATGCAGATCTGAGGTTGAAAAGGAAATGAACTCACCGGTGCTGCGAAACAGCGGAGGAGCGTCGTGTTGCTCTGGTTCGATCAGGTTGATGCAGCGGCCTTGGTTGATGCAGATACGAAGATCGACGGCGGCGGCAGAGCTCGGGTTCTGAGATGTCGCGAGGAAGAAGGAGACGAAGAGAAAGGGGGAAAATGGAAAGGACCCTCGGCCGTATTTATAAAGACGAAAGGATAAGGGTCAAGCGCAAGAATCGAGGAGCCTAACAAATGGATATGTGACAGATTTGTTGCCTCGATTGTCGGAGGCTCATTAATGAAGGTGAGGAATATACCATTTAAAATAACAAATAACAAATGACGTCATGGCGGTTTATGATGATTCTGGATGATGACATCATGGTGGTTTACAAGATTTATGCGGAGATACGGAAGAAGAAATTTTCTCAAGGTTTTGGAGATTGACATGAACCAGTTCAAATCAATCTGGGGCCTAATGTTGGGGATATTACTACTAGGTGTAAACCGGCCAAGGAAGTCGGGTTATCCATAAAAGTATTCAATCCGATAAAACGAAATCTCAAAGGGAAAACTCAATTCACAACAAGATATAGAGGGGGAAACACCATATGATCCGATTATATTAACAAAGCCCGCGATACATCAAGATCGTGACATCTCAAGAACACGAGAGAGAGAGAGAGAGATTAAACACATAGCTACTGGTACAAACCGTCAGCCCCGAGGGTGGACTACTCCCTCCTCATCGTGGTGGCCACCGGAGATGATTCCCCCTCCGGCAGGGTGCCGGAACGGGGCTAGGTTGGTTTTCGGTGATACAGAGCCTTGCGGCGGCAGAACTTCTGATCTAGGTTAACCCCTGATGGTTTCTCTATTTATATGATTTTTTGGCGTTGGTGTCACGCTAAGATGGGCCTCGAGGTGAGCACAACCAACCGGGGCAACCAAGCCCACTAGGCGCGCCCTGGTGGGTTGTGCCCTCCTCGTGGCTCTTCTGCCCCTCCCACGAAGCTTCGGGGGTCTCTTTTGTTCCAAAAAAATCGTCAAAAAGTTTCAGCTCATCTGGAGAACTTTCATTTCTTCACAAAAAACAACACCACCGTAGTTCTGCTGAAAACAGCGTCAGTCTGCATTAGTTCCATGCAAATCATACCAAAACCATATAAAATTGTTTTAAACATGGCATGAATACTTCATAAATTATAGACACGTTGGAGACGTATCAGCATCCCCAAGCTTAATTCCTACTCGTCCCCGAGTAGGTAAATGATAAAAGAAATAATTTATGAAGTGTGAATGCTAGCAAAGTGCATAAGTTTGATCAATGATAATTTCAATCACTTTTCCTAGCATCATAACAGCAACTCTTTCTCATAAAACTTATCATGATAAAGTAGCAATTGAAAATGGAATTTTTTGTTGTGGAATGCTACCTATCATATTCATCATAAACTCTTTTCTTTTGTAGCATGGACATTTGGACTTCCATATGGTTCAAAGCAATAGTCTAGTTTTGACATGAGGACTTTAATACTCAAGCATACCAACAAGAAACCATGTCTTTCAAAATATCAACGCTAAAATAAGTCATCCCTAGCCCATCATGCTCAATCATTGATCCATTCATGAAACACACCCGCATATTAGCTACACTCAATGCTCAAGTACGATCATAGGGCCTCCTAGTTGATGCTTTATAAGAGAAGATGGAGACTCAAATAAAAATATAAATTGCATAAAGTAAAAGAAAGGCCCTTCGCAGAGGGAAGTAGGGATTTGTAGAGGTGCCAGAGCTCCAAGCGAAAATTGATAGATAAAAAAGATTTTGAGAGGCATACTTTTACCACCAATGAAAACGACTTAGAGCTCCCAACACTTTCCATGATAGATATATCATAGGCGGTTCCCAAACAGAAAATAAAGTTTATTCCTTTTTCCAGCATACTTTCACTTTCCATGGCTAACCGTATCCACGGGTGCCCTCCATACCAACACTTTCCATGGAATTTACTATTTGACAACATAAAGTAAATTCATTTTTCATTTCAGGACTAGGCATCCCTAATACCTTTGCCTTACTCTCGTGCAATGACAAGTGAATAAACACTCACCGTGAGAATAACACATCTAGCATGGAAAATATTGGCCAACTCACCGCCTCGCAAGCGGTACGAGCACACAGAAGAGAAATTTATTTTGAAAATTAGAGATGGCACATACAAATTTGCTTCGAACGGCAAAAGTATACTGCATATAGCTAGGTATGGTGGACTCATGTGGCAAAACTGGTTTAATGGATTTTGGATTCACAAGTAGTGATCATACGTAGTGCAAAATGAAGGCTAGCAAAAGATTGAGAAGCGACCAACCAAGAAACGAATAATCTCATAAGCGAGCATTGAGCATAATTAACACCGAATAATGCACCACAAGTAGGATGTAATTTCATTGCACAACTATTGACTTTCGTGCTTGCATAGGGAATCACAAACCTTAACACCAATATTCTTACTAAAGCATAATTACTCATCAACATGACTCACATATCACATCATCATATCTCAAAACTATTACGAGGAATCAAGTTTATTTTGTCCAATGATCTTCATGAAAGTTTTTATTATATCCTTCTTGGATATCTATCACTTTGGGACTCATTTACATGTGTTGCTTTTGATAAGCTCAAACAAATATAAGTGAAGATCATGAGCATAATATTTCTTTCTCTCAAATTAATTTAAGTGATGCAAGAGAGAATTTCTTCAAAAATACTAAAGCACACCATGCTCAAAAAGATATAAGTGAAGCACTAGAGCAATTCCATAGAAAAGAGCTTCGTTGACGGGATGTGCGTGCCGCTTACCTAGCCTCCACGGCAACTATTTGAGGACTCTATTTTATTTAAAAACTTTAAGATCTAAGTATTTTATTAAAACAGCAAGCAAAAAAATGACATTCCATGGATATCACAACTCATGTGAATAAGCAAAAACTCAGGCTCAACCGATACTAACCGATAGTTGTTCATGAAGAACGGTGGGATGCCTACCGGGGCATCCCCAAGCTTTGATGCTTGAGACTTCTTGAAATATTTTTTTGGGGTGCCTTGGGCATCCCCAAGCTTGAGCTTTTGTGTCTCCTTAATTCTTCTCATATCACGGTTTCCCTAAATCTCAAAAGCTTCATGCACACAAAACTCAACAAGAACTCGTGAGATAAGTTAGTATAAACCAATGCAAAACACTTTATCATTTTCTACTGTAGCAAATCACAAAAATTATTATTCAACATTGCATACTAAATGCATCTGCATATTTAATACTTCTATCCTCAAATAGAATCATTAAACAAGCAAACATATGCAAACATAACAGCAATCTGCCAAAACAGTACAGTCTGTAAAGAATGCAATATTCATCATACTTCCCTAACTCCAAAAATTCTGAAAAATTAGCACACTGTAGAAAATTTACCATGCCATAATATGTAAAAATTTCAATATTTTATCATGTTCTAACTTTCCAGGAGAATTCAGACAATGACAGAAAACTTTCTGTTTTTAAACAGCAACATGTAGACTTGCAAAATAAGCATGGTAAAGGCTATCCTTGACATTTTTATTGGAATAAAAGATGCAAAACACTATTCTAAATATCAGCAAGCAAATAAAAATAAAATAAAATGGCGCTCCAAGCAAAACTCATATCATGTGACGAATAAAAATATAGCTCCAAGTGAGGTTACCGATAATGTTGGAGGCGAAAGAGGGGATGCCTTCTAGGCCATCCCCAAGCTTAGTTGCTTGGATCTTCCTTGAATATTACCTTGGGGTGCCTTGGGCATCCCCAAGCTTAGGGTCTTGTCGCTCATTATTCTCCTCATATCGATATCTCACCCAAAACTTGAAAACTTCAATCACATAAAACTTAACGGAACTTCGTGAGATGGGTTAGTATGATAAAGACAAAGCATTCACTTTGGTACTGTTGGGGATATTACTACTAGGTGTAAACCGGCCAAGGAAGCCGGGTTATCCCCCTAATGGATTGTTTATACTTAAAAGCCCATGAAGACAAGGAATAAAGTGGTTTACTACAGAGACTCGAAGGCCCAAGGCCCAAAGGTAGATTAAGGCCTGTAGCTATAAACCGCCATGTAGTACATGACTTGTATTGTAAGGTATGACAAAGTAGAGACCGAGCCGGTATGTGTATAAACCGGCATCGGGACTCTGTAAGCCGGCGGGCGTCGACCTGTGTATATAAAGGCACGACCCGACGGCGGTTCAAGGACAACAAACAACAACTCGAGACTCAGGCAAAGCGTATTCGCTCCCTGGTCATCGAAACCCCATCAATTCCATCACAACTAGACGTAGGCTTTTACCT
This sequence comes from Triticum aestivum, assembly GCF_018294505.1. Taxonomy (NCBI): domain Eukaryota; kingdom Viridiplantae; phylum Streptophyta; class Magnoliopsida; order Poales; family Poaceae; genus Triticum; species Triticum aestivum. The sequence goes on along the minus strand of NC_057814.1, from coordinate 260,455,241 downwards.
TCCTCGAAGGGGCCGAACTAGTATAAAATTCTCTTGCGTCCCTTGTCCGTTTTAACCCCTTTAAGCTAACCCGTTGCGATGGCTCCACGACTAAGTCCTTTCGCTAGGACATCTGCCGTGACAAACCCACGACAGGTACTGTCAAAGACAAGATTCATAATTGTTCTCACACAATGCCTACTGTACCTTATCATTTCCACAATTTATATTGAGCAATATAAGTTATAGAAACTAGAAAACAAGCAAGCGATGCGTTGAAAACAGAATCTGTCAAAAACAGAACAGTACATAAAGATCTGAATATTAGTCATACTTCTGGAACTCCAAAAATTCTGAAAAATTAGGACCACGTAGAAAATTTGTATATAAATCATCTGTAAAAAAATCAGAATTTTTCGACGCTCCATTGAATTTAAACAATTCTGTTCCTCGAAGCAAAAGTTTCTATTTTTTCACAGATTCAAGTCAACTATCATCCACACTATCCCAAAGGATTTATCGAAACAAAAGCAATAAAACATGATTACTATAGTAGCTTAATCATGTGAACATGCAAAAATAGTAGGTAAATGTAGCGACCCGACCTCAGACGGTCAAGTCTCTGTGTTTCTGTGCCATCCCTGGATCAGTATGCTGGCACACACAGTACATCAATGTATATATCAAAGTGCAATCACATGTAAAAATAACGTAAAACTGATATATACCTCATAAGTCACAGCGGAAACAAATAGTCGGGTGTGGAGTCCCATCAACGCCATCGGCAGGTTGAGTGTAGACCGTAACCCTGTACCGTACTCTTACTCGTTGGAAGAAAGTATCTGCAACATGATACGTTGCAGCCGTGTAGGTCAGTACATTGAATGTACCGGCAAGATCACAACATGAGAAAACAGATGATAAAACTATACTATATGCAATATGACTTTGTGGCTCTGTATCTAAGTTTTGTTTTGCATAAAAGCTGGTTTTATTTTCCCTACATCAAAGAAATTCAGGAGTCTATACTACGGAGTTTCCTATCATGACATGGTTCCGCCAACCGATGTCTCATGGCCCAAATCATCATAAGTTGCCCACAATTATGTTATCAGTCCGGTGTTGAGAGTTCCGAGATAAATCCAAGTCCAGACGCTCAAATTGTCCGTAACCGGGGACACGGCTAATCGATTAGGTTTAAACCCTCTGCAGAGGTTTGTACACTTTACCCGCAAGATTCGATCCCTCTTTTTACGTTCTCGCACTTCAGGGTGTTTGAGAACAAGATGACCGAAACATGGTCTTCCAAAGAGTTCCTCTGACCACTGTCCGGTGCTCATCCAATCCTACCGTAGTTCTACATCTGCTAGCACCGTCCCAGCCAGAGTCACAACTAAGGTCAACCAAGCCAGAGCCCATAGTGACTTGCGGTTGCACAGGTAAGCTTCCGGGCATGAAGTATTCTTCCGTCTCTTTGAGTCTGGGTGAAGCTTTCCGCAAGATGTCATGGCGCTTCTCCATGCATCCCGGCCATCCACTGGTTTCTCCAGGGTGCCCGTCAACCGTCCTTCACCCAGTAGTGTGTATTGAATTCTTGTCTCGAGTCTCGAAGAAGTCTTGAAGTCCTGAAGATGCAGTCCTTGCCGATGCCATCATGAATTTGTTGTCATTGACGTAGAGTCCTCCATTCTCACACCACTCCCGAGCATACATACCAAACCCCGTCTACTATAGCGTAGCATTAAGATAAATAACGTCCCGGGCTTGGTAACAGGGTGATGGGTTTCTACCTCATGCATACTACTCAACTACAAGAATTCAATATCACTACGGGAGGGTTGTTGAAAGGGTGCTACTACATGCAAATAAAACATACGTATGAAAAACATGGTCAAAGTGAACTTGCCTGGTATTACTTGATGAAGATAACAAAGCTCTCAGAATAATGACTTGGTAGAACTATTCGTCACTCTGTTGAAAATCTATATAGTCAAACATAGCATTCATATAAGCAAACATACTAGCAAGCAATTCTAACACTCATAATAAAACCAACAAATAAAATGCAAATCAACAAGGGACACCAAATAAAAACAAAGGAAAACTACACAACAAAACTACTAAAGAAAACTCTAAGACATAACACAAAACAGTTTTGTCCTAAGTAAAAAATTAACAACAATTAAAACACTAAACTAATAAATTAACAGAAAATACAAAGTAAAACAACTAATTTAACAGAAGGTATTTTTCATAAAATTTTATTTGCAAAAAGAAACAAATAAAAAGCTTTTATGAAACACTAACTATGACCTAAACAAGTTTTCCTACAAAACTAAGTAAAATAAGTTTTTAAAACAAAAACAAAATTTTCTTTTGTTGACTAACAGAAACTAAACTAAATTTTTCAAGAGTGACAAAAAGAAATAATTTAAAACTAATAAAAGCAATAAAGAAAAGACTTAAAACAAAACTATAACTAAAACAGTACTGTTTTGCTAAAACATTAATTTAAAATAAACTAAAAATAAATCACTATATGCTACTGGATAGACAAAACTATAACAAAACAGTAGCAAAAAGAATCAATCAAAAATATTTTATAAAACCCAAGATACGACCAAATTGGTGATTTGAACAAATTTCATCAAATTCAATTTTAAACAACTCAAATATTAAATCCAATTGCACTAGCAGAAACTTCAAGAAATCATAAAACTAATGCAAAAAGAAACACTAAATTTGGATCTAAAACATAAAAGTTATAAGCAATATAGAATCAGAACTATTCTGTTTTTAAAACAGAAACGAAAAATCAAAACAAAAAAATCGGCCACTAGCTACGTGGCCTACTGCTATCGGGCCAGGGAGGTGGGCGATCTGAACTATCTAGCGCTCGGTCGTAAAATAACACAAACGTGTACGGGCTAAAACAGAAAGACCGGTTGGCTAAACCGACTAGACTTGAACCGATCTAAACCGAATAAAAACCGTAACAAACCGGAACTAAACCGATCTAATTAAAAAAAACGTAACCGTTCGTTAGATCTAATCTATGCCGTCAATAACAGATCGGACGGTGGAGGTTGCTTACAGCGGTGGTGGCGTCTCCGACGAGGTCGTCGTCGGCGGTGGCGGCTCGGACGTCGGTGGCGGTGGCGCTCCGGTCGTCCGCGATGAAGGTGGAGGGGTCGGCGCGATGTAGCGGGCGACGACGAGTCCAACGGTGGTCGTGGAGTCGGAGGAGATGGTCGGAGGTGGTTGACGGCGAGCTCGAGGCGGCGGATGGCGTCGGTGATCAACGACGATGGCAATCCGGTGGTTTTGCGGCTCAGGCGAGTTGTTGGGAAGGTGTAGTCGAGGGAGGGGATCACGATGGTGGTGGCTGCGGGTCTCGGGGAGGTCGGAGGCGGGCTCTAGGGCATCAATGGTGCGGTGGCGGTGCTCGGCTCCGGCGAGAGATTACGGGCGAGGCAAGGGGTTTCGGTGAGGGGAAAGGAGGGGAACGGGTCGAGGGAGAGGGGTATTTATAGGGGGAGGAGTTCTTGGAGGAGGGGGCGAGGGGATTCGTGATCCCGAGAAGATCGGGATTCCGGCGGCGGCGGCGCGACTTGGCGTGGGGAGGAAGAAGACGGCGGGCGAGGGCGATCGGGCAGTGGGGCCCAGCGGTCAGTGGCACAAGGGCGAGAGGGAGAGGAGCGGGCGACCGAGGCGGAGGCGTATCGGGCGTGCGCGCAGCTGTGGGCTGAAAGGCCAGTGGGCCGTGCGGTGCGGGAAGAGAGAGAGAGAGGAACAGTGCTGGGCTTCGGCCTGGTACTGTTCGAGGATTTTCTTTTTATTCTTTTCACAGACAACAAAATAAAAAGAAACAACAAATAATAATAAAAAGTATATAGGCATATAATATATCAAAATTTTCAGAAAAACATTTCCTAAAACATGAACTATTTTCCAGGTTCAAATAAAATACACAAAAAAATCAAATAAAGCAAACAGTGCTACTGTTGCATTAAAATCCAACAAAAATCATTTTTAAAATACCAAAATTATTTCAAAATTATTTTCTCCTAATTTTCCATTGAAGGGAATCATTTTACCCTTATTTCCATTTATTTATTTTTAGGAGAAAAATAATTTGAATAAAATCCAAATAATTCCAAATTTGAAAGGGAGTTTCAAAATACTTTCAAATGACTTTCAATTTGATTCTTTTTGACTTCCAACTCATATTTCATATAATTGAAGAAGTCATTTTATCTTCTCTCATGAAAATCATTGAGTTGCATAAAGTTTTTTTTAGAATTTGAAATATTTCCAACTGGAATTCAAATCTTTTTCAAAAACCCTTTGGATTTTTCAAATGGAAGAAGTCATGTCATCTTCACTCTAGGGTTTTGTGTTGAAATGAATTTGAATTCATTGAGATAAAATGCAAGGATGAAAGTTTGGGAAAGTCATTTCGTTCCCTCTCATCCAACTTCAAAAGTTTCAAATTTCACTCACTTTCAGTCAATCAATCAAACAAACAATCATAATAATTTATTTTATATAACAATCCAAAATTTAGAATTTTGGGATGTTACAGTAAAAGTGTTGGGTTATCTCCCAACAAGCGTTTTTCTTTTATGCCTTTTAAGCTAGGCATGATGATTTCAATGATGCTCACATAAAAGGTCAGGATTGAAACACAATAAGAGCATCATGAAGCATATGACTATCACATTTAAGTTTAACCCACTTCCTATGCATAGGGATTTTTGAGCAAATAATTCGTGGGAACAAGAATCATCTACCATAGGAAGGCAAAACAAGCAATACTTCAAAACTTTCGACATAAAGAGAGGAAACTTGATATTAGTGAGAAGCCTACAAGCATATGTTCCTTTCTCATAATAATTTTCAGTAGCATCATGAATGAATTCAACAATATAGCTATCACATAAAGCATTCTTTTCATGATCCACAAGCATAGAAATTTTATTACTCTCCACATAAGCAAATTTATTCTCATGAATAGTAGTGGAGGAAATGGCTCCCACCCACCTCCTCCCCGGCGACACCCACCACCTCCGGCGATCTCCTCATCTGGCCATCTTTTTCTAGTTTCTCTCTAACTAATCTCTTCGGCATGTTCTGATCTACACGCTCATACCCATCTTTCATGGGTTCCAAAGATGGGTCCACCCTTGGCTTGGACTTCTCCAAGGGTTTGGTTTTTGCAGATAAGGTTTTTCATTCCACTGGTTTTTTTGTGCACCCTATGGAGGATTCGGAGATCTTCACCATGGTTGTCTCCTTTGCGGGTCATGATTTTCGTCTGAATGAGGATTCAGTGGCGGCGGCACTTGAGGCGGCCCTCGGAGGTTCGGCTATTGAGTTCATGGTTTTCTTGATCAAGGATAAGGTATTTGGATTTCAAGTCTCTTTCAAAGCAGTAGCCATGATTATTCTAAGTCTTAGATCATTTGCAAGTGATCATTTCAAATGTTACTTTCATCTTTGGGGTAACAGTGGCCCAAATTGGGGTCGTGAGTTTAAGATCTGGAAATTAGAATGTGATGCTTAGTGGGTTCTTGTTAGCCCTTCCAAAAGTTATGCTGCTCTGGGTTTGTTGGCCATGCATAAGAGACCTCCTAAGTCCTCGTTCAAATCTGCTAATTCTGTCAGCAAGAAAACTTCATTTGCAGTTTTTCAAAACTATGCAGCTTGTCGTGGTTATCGTTTTCCTGCATCTGAAAATTGCATTCAAACTACTGAAGATGCGGGTTATTCTATTCCACCACATGAGAGGGTAGTCATTCATCCCACTTTTCCGGCGAATCTCTGGTGGACGTCGACGATGCCTTCGATATCTTTTGGCACGGTGCAAGATCTACTGTCTCCGGCTGATCGGGCGCCGCCATCCTCGGGCGGGAATCATGGTTCTTTGAATGTGTACATACCTGGCCGTGTTGGGTCATCTTCGGTGTGTGCCACGGGCCGGGAGGAGCGCACGAGTTTTGGTCCGCTGGATAGGGCTGAGCAGGATCTCTCCCCTGGGCTTGTTAATATTCCTTCTTCGCAACAAGCAAGAGAAGTTTTTGATGATTTGATTTCTAGAATGGTTGAGGAAGTTCACACGTGTCAGATTTGTTTGGCAAAGGGACATATTTCTTCTGCTTGCACGTCAAAACTCTTGTGCCTCTCTTGCTGCCGTGTCGGGCATGTTAAAAAAGATTGCAACAAATTCGCTCGGATCTTGGGTTGGGTTTGGCAACCAAAACCCGCTAACGTTGCAACTTCCGAGGTCTCCAGCGAGAATATCTCTCTGACGTCGCATTTACCAATCTTGGACCTCCCTTGCACTTCCACATTTACTCCCTCGTCCAGTCCCATCAGCCCTGGACCCAAGACTCCTTCGTCTCCGCCGTCTGCTACGCCTCCTCCGCCGCTGCACTCGCCGTCGGCGTCGCCGGAGCGTGAGTGCTCCGCTCCCATGGCCAACTTCCATCTGGATCCTCTGCTCTATGTCCCAGCTGGCCACCACATTGTTGACGGTGGAGAAGACCGGGTGCCGCGAACCATTGTGATGCCGCATACCCCAATTGTGCACCGCCATGAAGAGTTTATGCTTGCTGAGGTAATGCCGATCCCTCCGCCCGATCAGATAGGTGCTGCTAGGGAAGAGGTTGTGTAGTGGCTGCAAGCGCATGGTGTTTTAGTCAGGTCGGCGCAGCCCTGGATTCGCTCTGTAGGTCTTTTTGAGGTTCGTGATGCTGCTGTCCGGTTCCAGTTGCTTCAACTCCCTCCGCAGCCGCTGGGTAATGATCGTTTTGTTCGCTTCATGAAGCATGACGAGGGGGGTCTTTCAGGGGCGCCCAAGGTTTCCGTCAAGGTTTACTCATGTTCTTGGGCATCCCTTTAGATCTTCGCAATACTGATTGTATCAGAGCTGCTGTGAACACGTTCGGAAAGTTTCATCATTGGATTAGTGATGATCCATATCGGGTACGGTCTCTGGTTTTTGCTTCTCTCCCTGAAGATGTTCTCGTGCCCCGTGATGTCGTCTTCATGGATTATGCTGCTTGGGGTGGCGCGAGGGTCTCTTGGACGGCTCCTCTGTATATTTTGGGAGCGAATTTTGCTGAACAGATGCCTCAAGATCAAGACTAGATGCCCATCAATGGCAATCCGCATCCGGTTCCCGGGGTGCCGTTCCCGAAACTGCCACCGTTCATTTTGCCGCCGTTTCCAGCCTTGGGATGGAATGATGTCCCTCCTCCTCCTCCAGAGCCTACCGTCAATGATGTCGAAGACAACAACTGGGGTGATTGGAATGAGCCAGTGGACCAGCCTGTTCCACAAGATCAGGAATCTATGGTGATCGATGTTTCTGCACAGCCCAGTTCTGATGCTGTCCAGCAGAATCATGTTATTCCTGTGGTTCCATCTGATGAGGAGCTGCCTGAGGCTGATAATGTTCTTTTGGATGACGATATTAATGATGTTAGAAACTGGGCTATTGTGGTTTACCAGCCTCCTCTGATTGTGCCTGAAGTGGAGCTGCCTGCTGCTGTTCCTTTTGGGCCTCCTTTGCCGCCTGACATGGTTTGGAGAAGGTCTTTTGAAAACCTTTTGCAGGCTCTTGTTGTCTACATTGTTCCAAAACCTGTTGCTCTGCAGCCTATTGAACCAGTGGTTTTGTCTAAGAGGAGTTCGGACTTGGCCTTCAGAGACATGGATTTACATATGCTGACCTGGAGGGACCAGGAGCCAATTAGGCCGGTTCCTCGGTCTTTGTTCTCTGAAGATGTTACAGACATTCAGCTTTCCTCTTCCCCAACTGCAACACCCCCTAAAGCTAGAAGGCCTCGCAAGACGTTGGCGCCCACTCCCATTGTGGACACATCTGTTCGAAGATGCACCAGGAGCTCGGCCCAACGTGATGGTTTCAAGCCCACCTTCCAGGAGCTTTCTATGCAGCCCAAAAGGAGGAAGCCCAGAGCAAAGCCTTTCACTGCTGAGATGCCAGATGACCCAGCCCAGGAGGAGATCCCACCAGCTACACCTGTTGCTCGTCTGCAAGAAATTGGAAGGGAACTGGAGATTGATGCTCAACTCCTAACTGTGGATGCTCTTATGGTGGATCCACCTCATGCTGCTGCCACTAATGCAAATGAATAGTGTGCTCCTTTATTATTGGGTCTGGCAAGCCTTTGATTTTGCTCTTATGCTGTCCTTTTCTTGGTCACTTTGTCATGCAATCTTTATTGTAACGGTGCTGGGTCAGACAGTTATGTGCTCTTTTGTTCATATAGCATTGTGTGTTGTATGCTTTGTGGACCTTCACTTTATGTTTTAATGAGTAACCTTTGTAGAAACTGGAATGTTTTGTGCTGGAATGTCAGAGGTTTAAATTCTAAGGCTAGGCAGAGAGCAGTTAGGCAAAAAATCGATGAAAGTCAGTGTGCTGTTGCCTGTTTGCAGGAAACCAAATGCTCATCTTTTGACTCCAGGTCAATTAAGAGTTTCTGCCCTAAAAGATTTGACAGCTTTGCTTGCTCTCCTGCAATGGGAGCCTCTGGGGAATTCTTGTGGTCTGGAACTCCTCAGTTTTTCTTGGAACTTTAATTGAAATTAACCAGTTTGCTGTAGTTGTTGAGTTTGTGTCCAGACAGAACAATGAAAAATGGACTTTGGTTGCTGTATATGGGCCTTGTCATGGTAAAGCTAGAGATAATTTTTTCACTTGGCTATATAACCTAAGTATTCCTGTTGGTGAGAATTGGCTGCTTTTAGGAGACTTTAATTTCATTAGGTCCATAGATAACAGGAATTTGCCTGGAGGGGACATAAATGACATGTTCATCTTTAATGAGATAATTGGGCATTTGGGCCTTCTAGAGTTACCCATCAAGGGAAGAGCTTTCACTTGGTCCAATATGCAAGACAGCCCACTTCTTGAGCAATTGGACTGGTTTTTCACCTCAGTAGACTGGATCTCTGTCTATCCTATGACTGAAGTGCTCCCCCTTGCTAGGACTGCATCTGATCATGTCCCTGTGTTGTCACAATCAAAACATCTATCCCTAAGTCAAATCTATTTAGGTTTGAGAACTATTGGTTGGAGCTGGAAGGATTTATGGATAGTGTTGCTAAGTCTTGGAAAATACCTTCTAGGAAGGGACACATAACTGCTAGAATTGCTGATAAGTTCAAGTCTCTTAGAATGTGCCTTAAAAGATGGCAAATGAATGTTTCTAAGTTGAAGCTCCTGATTGGTAAATGTAATCATGTTATTTTGCTGCTGGATGACTTGGAGGAGTGGAGGCCTCTGTTTATTCAGGAGCTTAACTTCAGGAAAATTGTCAAAGTGCACCTGGAGAAATTGCTACATTTGCAATTCCTTTATTGGAAGAAAAGGTGTACTATCAAATACATTAAGGTGGGAGGGCAAAATACAAAGTTTTTCCATGCCATGGCCACTGAAAGGCACAGGAGGAATTCTATTGCAAGTCTCAAATTGCCTGATGGAAAAGTGATAAATGATCATGCTCAAATGGAAGGAATCATCTGGAATTGTTTTAAAAATAGGATGGGCACATCAAGAGGCATTGTCATGGGCTTTGACCCCTCTGATCTCATCACCCCTGTGGAAGGCCTTGACATTCTCACCAAACCTTTTGAAAAAGATGAAATAGACAAGGTGGTTCAGCATATGCCTGTGGATAAAGCTCCAGGTCCGGATGGCTTTAATGGCCTGTTTTTCAAAAAATGCTGGCATCTAATTTCTTAGGACTTTTATGAGCTAGCTCAGGAATTCTATGAGGGTGGTGCTATCATGGATAACATTAATGATTCTTACATTACTCTTGTACCTAAAAAGCTTGCACCTAAAGAGGATGGAGATTATAGGCCTATTTCTCTCACTAGTATGGGCCTGAAGTTTCTTTCTAAAATGGCAGCAAATAGGATTCAAGAGGTGGTCTTGTAGTGCATTCATAAGAACCAATATGGTTTTATTAAGAGCAGAACAATCCAGGATTGTATTGGCTGGACTTTTGAGTATTTGCATCAGTGCCATCAATCTAGGAGGCCAATTGTAATCCTTAAGTTAGATTTTGAAAAGGCTTTTGACTCTCTGGAACATGAGGCTCTTTTTCAGATTCTTAGGCACAAAGGTTTTAATGAGAAATGGATTCTCTGGATGAAGCAGCTGCTAGGCACTGGTACTTCCTCAGTTCTTCTTAATGGTGTCCCTGGGAGAAAATTTGTTTGTAAAAAGGGGGTCAGGCAGGGTGATCCTGTCTGTCCACTTCTCTTTGTTATTGCTGCTGATCTGTTACATTCTTTCATCAATGACATGTTTATAAGAGGAATTCTCCAACTGCCTATCCCTTGTCATGACCAGGATTTCCCTGTGATCCAATATGCAGATGATACCTTAATCATCTTACCTGCTGACAGGATTCAGCTCCTGGCCCTGAAAGATATGCTTCAAGTGTTTTCTCAGTCCACTGGCCTTGACGTCAACTATCACAAATCTTTCCTCATCCCCATAAATGTTGATCCTATTGTGATGAATGATCTTGCTGTTGCTTTTGGTTGCCAGATAGGAAAGATGCCTTTCACTTATCTTGGGCTGCCAGTGGGAACCACAAGGCCCAAAATGGTGGACTTTTTGCCTCTGGTGGACTGTATGGAAAGAAGAATGACTGCTAGTTCCTCTTTTCTCAACCAAAGGGAGAGGCTTCAATTTTGAACTCCGCTCTGTCTTCAATGCCCATCTTCTTTATGTGTAGTTTGGCTGTTCCAGCTGGAATCCTCAAGCAGTTAGAGAGAATTCAGAGGCAGTGTTTGTGGAGAAAGAATAGAGATGAACCTGCCCCCTCTCTTGCTGCTTGGGAGCTCATTTGTAGGCCAAAAAACAGGGGTGGACTTGGTATTCTCAATCTGGGGGTACAAAATGTTGCCTTGCTCCTCAAACATGCTAGTAACTTTCTCAATAAAAATGATATTCCTTGGTTATCTCTCATTTGGGACTCTTACTACCATGGAAGGGTGCCTCAAGGAACATCTACTTGTGGCTCTTTCTGGTGGAAGGATATTTGCAAGGTTATGCTGAGTTTTAGGGAGTGTTCTTGGGTAGAGGTTAATGATGGTGACACTGCTCTGTTCTGGTCAGATAACTGGAATATTGGTGATGTGGTCTCTCCTCTTCAATCAAGATTTCCTAGGTTATTTTCTTATGTTAAGTACCCATGGATTACAGTCAAGGAGTTCTTTAGTTCTCAGGATATTGTACAACATTTTCATTTCCCCCTGTCTGCTCAGGCTTTTGGAGAGTTGGGCATGATTCAACCTATGATGGGTTCTCATAGCAGAGTATCTGGCACTAAGGATGTGTGGTTTTGGCAGACTCTTCCAAGCAGTATAGACCCAAGATGTTTTACTCCCACACACTTTAGTCTGAAACCTTTAACCCCCTGCTCTGTTGGATATGGAAATCATCCTGTACTCTCAAGATTAAGGTGTTTTCTTGGATGCTCATCATGGACAGGCTGAATACAAAGGATATGGTGGAAAGAAGGCATTGACACATGGAGGATGGTGTGCATTGTAGACTCTGCCCCCTGCAGGTTCGAGAGACCAGGGATCATCTTTTCTTCACCTGCAATTTCAGTGTTCGTGTCAGGAATTACCTGCAAATTGATTGGCCTGCAGGGAACTCTATGTATGATGTGGCTATTCAGGCTAGGAATGATTTTCACAATCCTTTTTTCTCTGAAGTGGTGTTCACTGCATGATGGAACATTTGGATCATTCGAAATGCCAGGGTTTTCAGAAATGAGAGGGCCAGATTTTATAAATGGCGTGCTGCTTTTAGGCATGATATCTCTTTGTTGCAATATAGGATTAAATCTGCCTACAAGGATGACCTTCTCAAGTGGATCTCTTTCCTTCCCCCTTAAGGCTTAGTGTAGTAAGGCTTTTATGCCCCCCTCCTCTCCTTTTAGTTTAGCTTCTTTTTCTAGATTACTCCTTGTAATCAGCTTTTGTATCTTTGTTACTTTGTTTAATAAAGTTTTTGACATGCTGTGGGGGTTTGCCCCACAGTTCCCAGTCAAAAAAAATAGTAGTGGGAGCAAACTCAACAAAATAACTATCATGGGATTGATAATTGAAATCATGATGACAAGTTTCATGGTTATCATTATTCTTTATAGCATACATGTCATCACCATAATCATCATAGATAGGAATTTTGTTGACATAATCAATTGAAACCTCTTCCAAAATAGTGGATTCATCAGTAAATAAAGTCATGACGTCTCCAAATCCACTTTCATCATTATAATCATCATAAATAGGAGGCATGCAATCATTATAACAAATTTGCACATCAAATCATGGGCGACTAAAAATATCATCTTCATCAAACATAGCATCCCCAAGCTTATGGCTTTGCATATCATTAGCATCATGGATATTCAAAGAATTCATACTAACAACATTGCAATCATGCTCATCATTCAAATATTTTGTGCCAACATTTTATTGACTTCTTCTTCTAACAATTGAGCACAATTTTCCGAACCATCATTTTCAAGAAAGATATTATAAAGATGATCAATAATATGATGCAACCTCAATTCCATTTTTTGTAGTTTCTTTCATAAACCAAACTAGTGATAAACAAGAAACTAATAGATTCTATTGCAAGATCTAAAGATATACCTTCAAGCACTCACCTCCCGGGCAATGGCGCCAGAAAAGAGCTTCATGTCTACTACGCAACTTTATTCTTGTAGACTCGTGTTGGGCCTCCAAGCGTAGAGTTTTGTAGGACAGTAGCAATTTTCCCTCAAGTGGATGACCTAAGGTTTTTCAAGCCGTGGGAGGTGTAGGATGAAGAGGGTCTCTCTAAAAACAACCCTGCAACCAAATACAAGAAATCTCTTGTGTCCCCAACACACCCAATACAATGGAAAATTTTATAGGTGCACTAATTCGGCGAAGAGATGGTGATAAAAGTGTAATATTGATGGTAGAAATATATTTCTATAATCTGAATAAATAAAAACAGCAAGGTAGCAAATAGTAAACGGGCACAAAAACGGTATTGCAATGCTTGAAAATGAGGCCTAGGGTTCGTACTTTCGCTACTGCAATCTCTCAACAGTGCTAATATAATTGAATCATATATAGCGTCCCTCAAAGTGCGATGAAGAATCACCCCAAAGTTACTACCTAGCGGAGAACATAAGACGGAATTGTTTGTAGGGTATGAAACCACCTCAAAGCTATTCTTTCCGTTCGATCTCTTCAAGAGAGTTCGTACAAAAATAACACAATGCTATTCTTTCTGTTCGATCTATCCTAGAGTTCGTACTAAAATAACACCAAAGCAAATTCAGATTCATAATATTCAATCCAACACAAAGAACTTCAAAGAGTGCCCTACCGGAGAGACAATGACAAGAACGTGCATCAACCCCTATGCGTAGATTACCCCAATGTCACCTCAGGAATCCGCGAGTTGAGTGCCAAAACATATATCAAGTGAATCAATACGATACCCCATTGTCGCCACGAGTATTCATATGCAAGACATATATCAAGTGCTCTCAAATCCATAAAAGTATTCAATCCGATAAAACAAAATCTCAAAGGGACGACTCAATTCACAACAAGATAGAGAGGGGAAAACACCATATGATCCGACTATATTAACAAAGCCTGCGATACATCAAGATCATGACATCTCAAGAACACGAGAGAGAGAGAGAGATTAAACACATAGCTGCTGGTACAAACCGTCAGCCCCGAGGTTGGACTACTCCCTCCTCATCGTGGTGGCCGCCGGGATGATGAAGATGGCCACCGGAGATGATTCCCCCCTCCGCCAGGGTGCCGGAACGGGGTCTAGATTGGTTTTCGGTGATAAAGAGCCTTACGGCGGCGGAACTTCTGATCTAGGTAAACCCCTAATGTTTCTCTATTTATAGGATTTTTTGGCGTTGGTGTCACGCTAAGATGGGCCTCGAGGTGAGCACAACCCACCGTGGCAAGCCAGGCCCACCAGACGCGCCCTGGTGGGTTGTGCCCTCCTCGTGGCTCTTCTGGCCTTCCCACGAAGCTTCGGGGGTCTCTTTTGTTCCAAAAGAATCGTCAAAAAGTTTCGGCTCATTTGGAGAACTTTCATTTCTGCACAAAAAACAACACCACGGTAGTTTTGCTAAAAACACGTCAGTCCACGTTAGTTCCATGCAAATCATACCAAAACCATATAAAATTGTTTTAAACATGGCATGAATACTTCATAAATTATAGATACGTTGGAGACGTATCACCCCTCGCTCGTGCTGCTGGTCTGCTCTTGCTCTCGCTCGCGCTGCTGATACTGGTACATGGGCTGCTGCAGCTACATGAGTTGCTGCTCTGTCTCTAGTTCGCGCTAATGCTCCGGCTGCTATCTACTACTGTGTTCCCCGTCGATCGCCTCCTGATTTAGATCACTATTTCTCTACTACTAGTGCTCGAGCGGCCTAAACTACATGTGAAGTGCCTCTGCTACCAGTGCGTTCAGTTTCGACAGTAACATTCAGATTCCACAGTAAATTTCACTTTTGACAGTTAAGTTTAGAGTCAATAGTTTTTACCTCATCTATTGTAGGCAGGTATTTTTTGGTGATGTAAATTTTACATCTACCACTTTTTGGTAATGTATTTTACATCATCTATTGGAGATGCTATTAGAATCGCACTTGAGATTAACGATGTCTGTCTTGTACTGCTTTAGCCTCGACGTCTTACGGCTCGCCGGAGCTGCTCCAACAATGGAACCATCCATCACAACAGAGCAGTGTCCTGGACGCCTCTACAGATTCCTTAGATCTTCCTCCACACCTCCGACAGCCACCTCCACCTCAACTTCTTCAACGACCAACCCAATGATGCTGAGGTCGACATGGCTACGGCAAAGAGGTTGTACACTTGTCACATCACTTATTACTCTACATTCATGTCGATGCATTAGGGCTATTTTGGTTCAAAGGAAAAACTTAAGGAAAATCATAGCAATAGGAAATTTTCCTATGGCACTCTGCTATTCAATTATTCATGCATTTTGTTGAAAGGTATGGAACAAAACATCCACATGGACCTACTTTTCAAAATCATATGCATGAAAACAAGACCAAGTGCATTACTGGCAGAATAACATTCTAACTATACACGCTTTCAAATGGTTTCACTTTAATTTGGCCATCTTTCCTTGCATTCCTCTGCTCTTCCAATTCCTGTGAACCAAACACCCAAGTTGATAGAAATCATGTGTTTACAAATGCTCTATTACCCACGTGCATTCCTATCCTATTCCATTGTTTTTCCTATCCCTGTGTTTTTAGAATCCTGCAAGCCAAATGAGTCCTTACAGAATTACTTCAGTTACAGATAGGTGTCGAAGAAAACTTTATGTGGTTTGTCCTGCTCTTGTCGCGACGTCGTCCAACTCACCTGAGCCGCTCCATCGACGGAAGCATCCACCAAACCAGACATCACGATTCCTGACCGTCTTTCGCGGCCTCATATCTCCTTCCCTGCCGCCGGCACACACCGCAACTGCATCACCATCATCGACTCAGCAGATGAACCTGAGGAGTACACGGGTCCACAAGAGGGGTCCCACTCTTTTGTTTCTGCTTATGTTATGCATTCCTTATAATTAGCTGCTACTTTATCATCCTGTTCACCTCTTAGGCTCCAAGTCAGGTCCAAATTAATGTTCAAACTTGAGTTTTAAAATTACTTGTGAGGCACTTATCGAGGCAGCAATGAATAGTATCCCTGTCTATTATCTGGTTCACCTAGGGTCTGCCTATGTTGTTCATCTTGGGTGGGAAACAAATAGTAAAGCAATCACCATCTGTCTTTTTATTAAATTAAAGCTATCATCAGCCTGCTATCATTATTTTTGGATCCATCCACTGGTTGTTACCATCACTCTAGATTTCCGCATGCTCTCCTTACATAATCTCACGATATTTTTTCGTATGCATGTTAAATATTGTACACAGTCATGCTGAACATGTAGAGAAAAAGAGAAGAGTTTTGCGCTGCAATACAATGTCATGCAGACATCGCTCCATGGAGGGTTCAATGACAAACCCTCCCCCTCTAGATTGTAATCCAGAGGAAGATATCTGTTCTGAGACGGATTCAGACGCAGCTGACCGCTCCTATTTACCCCCCCCCCCAAGGTGTTTGCTCTAAATTGGCATGATGATGTTGGTCATATCAAGCATATGTTGCCTTGCAGTACCTACTTTCGACATCATATATGTCATCTGCTTAGGTTAGACATGTTCTATAATGCCACCGGTTTAGTTTCTATATCAGATATGGGAATTATGCAGTCTCATCTCTTCTAGCCAGCCATAATATATGTGAAATATGCAAAGCCATCCTGTTTAACCAGGCATCATATATTTGAATGATATCTTGCCCATCCTTGTTACATTTCCATTTGTCGACAATGTTTGTACATTAAGCTACTCTTCATGTGAAACAGCCATTTGAGTGGGTAATGGAAAAATCTGGAGTGAAAACAAGGTCTTCAGAGCAGACAGTGCTACCTGTCGAAGCAGATCTCTTGCTGGGTCCCGATAGCTCCTCAGAGATGGATTCAGAGACAGATGACCAGTCCTATTCCCCCATCGAGGTGTATGCTCTAACTTGGCATGGTTATACTGCTCATATCATGCATATGGTGTCTTGCAGTGCATAGTTTAGACATCATATACACAATATTCAACACCATGTTCTTAGTTCAGACATCATATATGCGAATGCCCTCTGCTTAGCATATAAATCACATATGTGAATTAAATCATGCGATCCTGATTACTTAGATAACATGTATGTGAATTATGTCATGCGAACCTGTTTACTAAAGACATCGTGTAATTATCTCATGCCATCCTGCTTAGTTAGTCATCATATCTTTGAATTATGTCATGCTATGCTATCCAGTTTATATAGACATCATATATGTGAAATTATGTCATTCTATCGTTTTTAGTTAAACAATATACATGTTAACTATTTCATGCCCTTTTTTCACACTATCTATTGCATTTGTCTCTCATACAATGTACGTACATTCAACTATGTTTCCTGTTTATCAGCCATTTGAATTGGAGCGGGTGATGGTAGTATCTAGCGGAGTAAAAACACGGCCTTCAGACAAAATAGTGCTACCTCTTGGTGGAGATAGCACCTCGGTTGTACATGCACGAGAACCAGCCCTACCACACATTACCCAGACTCTCGCAGATTGTACCCCTACTCCGATGGATAGAGAACCAGCTTCACCCAATCTAACCCCAACCCCAGTAGATAGTAACCCAGTTCCTGTTGACACATCACCATCTCCACCACAGAGCTCCCAAACAAAAGCTGTTAGTTAGGCAGCTCCGGTGCCCAAAGCGCCAGTACTACCACGGCGAACCCCAACTCCACGAGTTAGTACACCTATTCCTGTGGAGGCAGCACAACCAACCATTCGTAGTTTAGCATCTACCGCATTTGATGTTGTTAAATCCTATGTGTGTATCTTCCCATCATGCAATTTATACTTAAGATGAAGGAAAATGCCAGTTGTAGGTGTTTGTCTAGGAGTTATGTGTAAGTAATGTTATTCATGGCAATTACCTTGCTTTGTCCCATACATTCTACCTACTTGATGGTTATAATACATCAAAAAATTTCAAACCTGTGCTAATACCTCTGCTATCTTCAAGAATGCTTGGTGGCAGTACCGGAATTACCTGAAGAAAATGTACTTCACTGGCAAATAAACTCATCAAATTCCCTTATGTTCTCCTGAGACACATTTACTGGACGATGACTGGGAATGCCTTGTTCTGTACTGGTCCCGAACAAAGAATGTGGTAAGGTCTATGAGCTCAGTTTTTTATTTTTAAGTACTATATGCATGCGTCTTACTGTACTCTGTTCATGTAGAACAAGTGCTTAAACCTGAAGAACAACTGTTCTTATTTAAGATTCCATTGCTATCGTGCATATTTCTTGGCTCTTGTATCACTGTATTTACTCATACAAACTTATTTTTAAATTGAAGGATCCAATCAAAACTCCAATGGCCCAACAAGTGTGTTTACGCATGTTTCTTGAACAGGTTTGCTCTGATAAATAGCTCTGTTGATTTGAATTTCAATTGTGTATACAGTTGACTTCTCATATCATGCACATTACTAGCATCACAACAGAGCCAATAGTGTTGTTATACATGTAGACCTGTGGTACCCATCTGAAATCTTGTTGTGCCGTGTAGTTTCCCACGCTTTGTATTCTTTCAGTTTTTCTTTGTCTTGAATTGATATGATTTGAACCGTGTCTCTATTTTGATTTGGAAAGACAATGCAGTCACCATAGGACATAGATATATGTTTGTTTGATGCTTTTATTATGTACTACTTGGCAATAGAAGACTTGGTAGTTTAATCATGTCCACCTTACTAATGAATTGGTTCACCGAAATGAGTTTCATATACTAGTACATGCTAAAATGTTATGTGTCTGCTTGTTTCTTCTTTTAGAATGCCGACAGAATATTGGGGAAGAGTGCCTTATTAAGAAATGGTAAAGGAAGTAATGCAGATAAGGTTCAGGATAGTGAGACATCCTTGTTGGTCTCCAACAAAGCTGATAAAACAGCTAATGAAAACTATCTTGAAGATAGTGAGACAACCCCAAAGTCCTGTCTTGGTGTAGTGTTTGAGTTACTGGCCACTACTGCTAGCACAAGCTATTCAAACTCATTGTTTGGATCAGTTCAGTTTCTTGAGTCTCAACTACAAGCTGAAAGACATCGATCACCTGTGCTGCGACAAGAAGCCGAAGGACTGCGGAAGTCCCTGGAGCATTCAGATGCATACTTTCTGGTGCAACAACAAGCATTTGAGGATTTTAGCGCCAAACAGGAGAAAGCTAATAAGCTTGCTAAGCTTATTGCTAGCATGGTGGATGCCCAGGATAACGTTTCTTAAGCTCTTCTGCAGTTGTTTCAGTTATGGACTTATTTTGCTACCGAGTTTATTTGCACTGGTGGCCAATTTAGACGGCCAGTGTATGTAATATGCTGCTTTGTTCCCTATATTTGCACTGGTGGCGAACTTTGATGCCTAGTGGATGTAATATGTGTAATAGCCTAGCATTAGTTGCTTGCTTATTTATTTCCTTATTGTCTTGTTTAGTTGTTTGCTTGTAGTCACCACTACAAAAAATACACTTCCGTGATGATACGTGTTTGTCACAGTATGTCACATTTTCTGTCATGCATGTACATCCATGACGCTTTTATGACAGAATCAAGATAGTCATACCTGTGCTGTCGTAGAAGTGTTCCATGACATTACCAAAATTATCATCACAGAAGTGTTCACTTCCATGATGATAAATGCCACGTCATGGAAGTGCTTTCGTCAAGGGTAACCGACACATGGCATCCACCGTAACGGGTCGCCATTAAGCTATCGTGTCCGGTTTTGGATCCGATAACCCGCTAACAGCCACGACCAATGATGATTTTCCACGTGTAAAATTCTCACTGGCTGACGGAACCACGTGTCGGCTCCGCGTTGGCACAGGTGTCACTCATCCAATGGGCGAGATGCGCCTATGATATGTCGACACATGGACCGGCCCAACAGTGGCCCATTCAGGTTAAAAGGCCGGGCCTGTCAAAATAAGCGGGCCGGCCCATTACCGGCCTACCTGAGTCAGGCCCCTTTACGAGCACGGCCCATACAAGTTACGCAGAATCGGCCCATCAAAGGCCCATTCTACATTTGACAATTTCGAGCCCATCGTTAGTTTTGGCCCATTAACGGCCCTCTACGTCTTTGGCCCAATTGTGGCCCGAGCTTCTTTCGGCCTGTTAGCGGCCCATCGTCAGTTCCAGCCCGTTAACGGCCCGGAACGTCTTTTGGCCTTTTCTCGGCCCATTCTGCAGCTGGGCCAATTCTAGCCCGATGTGACATTAGGCCTGTAATCGGCCCATTCAGTAAATGGGCCAACTCCTTGCCCATTTTGTCTCTCGGCTTGTTGACGGCCCGCATAACAGTTGGGCCCTTGACTTTAGGTCCATTAGGGGCCCACTTTCCGCAGGGCATCATTTCAGCCCAGCGCGACTTTCGGCCTGTTAAAAGCCTAGTTTGCAAATTGGGCCTCCTCTGCCCCATAACACTTTCGCCCTCTTACTGGCCCGTAAAGTAAAAGGGCCGAGACAAAATTGACTTCTATTTCGGCCTGCTAGAGGCCCGCGGGCCATTTCCATTTATACGGCCCTATCGAGCTTTTGGCCTGTTAACGGCCTGCTAAGAGCCGTTGTTACGGTGGGCCACATCATTTGGGATCCACTTAATATTATTTTGACCAGCCCAATTAAGGCCTGCTTTCACTACACATGTTTGTTCGTTTGTATGGCGTCCAGGAAATGTTTGGGCGTGTGGGCCCCCGTTTCAACGATATAGCATATTCAAGAATTATCCTACTCTATACTATCGCCTCTAAAAAACATACACTATACAATAAAAAGACTAAGGCATAGAAACGTAGAATAATCCTACACTATACAATAAAGAAATTATAGCCGAATATGCCCACTGGGCATTATAGTTCGGCACCATTGATAATAAAGCGTACGCAAATAGCAAATTACATACACTGGACAAATAAAGCTCATACATCATGGACACGCATCAACAGAACTTTCCATTTGAACTATAATCTCTTCAGAAAATAGGATTGGCCGGATTGAGATAGCACAAATTTCAGTCTGCAAAATCTCCAATTCCTTCATGGTTACCTCAGTGTCTTGTTTCATTTTATTGACTCCTGCATCCAATACCTGCATGTCCAGTCTCAACTTGTTGATTGTACGTTGAAAATCATGTACATGTTGTCTTGCCACCTCTAGTTGATGCTCGAGAACATCAGCACATTCCAATTCCAATCCATAATCATTCGGTAACGGCCATGCCGCACTGCTCGCAGATCTTTGTGTTGATGTCACTTCATCCTGAAATGTTTCTGTAAGTACACATGACTAGGGCAAAAATATAGTTACAACAGTGAAGCGAGCAAGACGACTATTTTGTACTCCCTCCGTTCCTAAATATAAATATTTTTAGACATTTCAAATAGACAACAACATACGAATGTATGTAGACATATTTTAGAGTGTAGGTTCACTCATTTTGCTCCATATGTAGTCACTTATTGAAATCTCTAGAAATACTTATATTTAGGAAAGGAGGGAGTACATGGCAAAACAGGAATAACAATAATGTTACACGTCATGAAGCATAAGCAGGTGATATTTTAAAAATTATAAAAATGGTAGTCTGTGCAGCCTGCATACAGAAATCTCTCTTAGTTCACCAGAGGAGAATGATGTTGGGGCCAAATCCAAAACACAGACCAGTTACAAATTTAGACAACACGTTGCGTATAAGTAAGCAAGCGGTTAGCCATTCTGTAGCTCAATTAAAGTCTTAGAGAGCATAATGAATAGCAGAGGGATTCATACAAACCTACTACAACAAGCAAAGCTGTGCAATCATTAGCCTAGTATAAACTAGATTGTGAGCCTCATGTAGTAATAGTTGGTTAATAGACTTCAAAGCTTCAGGCACACTTCACTAGAGTAATTAAATGGTAAGGCCTTTAATTATGTCAACTAATAGTTATACAAGTACCCAACATCAGGCATCATTGTTTGGGCATCTCATTAACTGGGGACAAATAAAGCAATTGAGAAGAGCAAATTAACTATGCCTGAAACAAACAAGGAATTGAACTGTTGAGTTGGATACAGTGACTTACCTTAACTGGTTGAACAGGCTCAGTGCTGCTCCTACTTCTCTTGCAAGGCTCCTTCCTAACATCTTGTACTTGGAAATCCTCAATCTTATCTTCATTGCACCCCCTCTGCAAGGTGACACAAACTAGTTACTCGTCCCCTTGGAAGATAAATATGCATACTTTCCAGTCTGTGAACAACACAAAAGGATGAGATTATAACAAAACAACACCACATAATGAAACATGCCACATCTCTTGCACTTGCACACAATGAAATGAGCATTTACTATGTGTGCACTATGTCGAAACTAGGCATACCTTCGAACTGGATCTCCAGGTACTCTTGGAGAGCCTACTTTAGTGTACAGCCAAACCTTTATGTCACCTATGAGTTAGACAAGCCCCCCACTACAGCAGCCCTTAGTGTTTAAATCATTGATAAGCTCTGTTAGAGTGTTAGGTCAAGAACAACAAGTAATCAAAGCAAACAGTTCTGGTATGGCTGGCTGATGCAAACAAGCAATTAAACAGATGTATCAAGAAAAGAAGCAAAGAAGGAGGCTTAAAGACCATCACTTGACTGACCAGATTTAAGGGGCATTTAAACATCATGTGCAACGTATGAACTAACATAAAGATTGCATATTCCAGATTCTACAATGGAATGCACATTTATTAGGTTATGCCATGTATGATGATGCCTAAACGTACACTATAGCAGGCAGGAGTGATTCATTATTGCACGCAGAATTGAATTGCAGGTTAAGGGCCAGTTCTATTTCGCCTTTTCAGAGATTATTGTCAAAATAAGCCATAAAAGCTGTAAATAAGTCATTTTGAGTTATGGGCTTGGGCTTAACTTATTTCGCTTTGGAGGGGGGTGTTTCGGGTAGAAGCTCACTAAAAATTGAAGGGAAGGGGAATAGTGAAATGACTCTATTGTCTGCCTATATTACACTCAAAATGCAATTGCCCTGCCCGCTTGCATCTCCTCTCCCCTTTCCCTCTACCTCGATCCCCTGCCTGTAGCGCTTGGGTTCCTCCAGCGAGCCGTCACCACTGGTCCCATCTGGCCTAGTCCTCGACGATGCTCTGTCCAGCTAGGCTACATGGCCGGCGGGTAGGGCCAAATCTCCCCGTCTGCTCCTCCGTCTTTCGCCGACCCTCATTCTCATGGTCTCCAGCAGCTGCTCCACTGTGGTCCGTCCAACTCACTACTCCGGCGGGCGCCGCACAACTACGGCTGACGCCACACTGCGGCAGAAGGCACCTTATTCCCCCTCCCCTCCTCCCAGGGCGTGGCCTTGAGGTGCTGTTGAAGGATGAGCTAATCCAACAAGGTGAGGATCTCCTCTGATTTTTTGCCAAATTTTCATTCTAATCCACTATACGATGAATTGCTATGAGCTGCTTCTGCTGCTGCTATATGATGCATTGTGTCGGGTGGTAGGTGCGACATATGCCAACGGATGGCTTATCATAGTGGGAGCTAGTAAAACATCGCCGGTGTCTGGAAACGGGATGAGGCGAAGACATGCACGCCGGCTGATCTTAGCCAGGTTTAGGGCTCTCCGTGGAGATAACACCCCTAGTCCTGCTCTGCGGGGTCTCCGCATGATCACTAGATCAATTCTAGTAGCTATAAGCGCTCCTTGAGCTGTTTGGCTAGAGGAAGAAGAAGGGCAAGGCTAGCTCTCCTTTTCCCTCTATGTGGTGTGTGGAATTCTATGAGATCAACCCTTTGCATGGGTGTCCCGGGGGGTTTATATAGGCCTACCCCCCAGGGGTACAATGGTAATCCGGCTGGGCGCAGGTCCCAGCCGTCAGCGTCTATGCACACCGGCTTCTCCGCCGGTCATTGGGGCCCGCTGACTAGTGGGTCCCGCTGGCTGCCGGCCTCTTGGCCGACAGGCCGGCCCCATCGCTTGGGGGCTTTGTCGGCGGCTGGTTACTGTTGCCTCGCCTCGGATGACGAGAGATTTGTTGAGGTAAGAGTGGCTACAGTGTCGCCGCCTTGCAGACTCTCACTATAGCCTTACCTCGTCTTGTCCCTTAATGAGGCACATGTTTCGAGGAAGGGAGGTAGCCGGCTATTGGGAGCCGGCCACACCCCTGGCCGACTAGAGGAGGCCAGGCCGCCTTCGGGTGTCTCTCTGGCAAAAGGGGCCCGCCGCCTACGGGCCGTACTAGCGCCTGTCGTGGGTGACATCAAGGCCAACACGGCTACAGTGCCGCGCCGGACGGGGGATGGCTGGCCCGTACGGCGCCCTGTGGCCATGCCTGTTCCGGGATTTGGGGGTAGTGGGCTGTACTGCGGCCACGCCCCATCCTATCGCCGTTATGTGGGTACAGTCTTAGTGGGTGCAGTCTTGGCCGGCTTCTGGGAGCCGGCTTTCTTCATGGCCGGCTTCTGGGAGTCGGCTTTCTTCATGGCTGGCTTCTGGGAGTCGGTCCTGGGGATAGTCGGCCGGGGGAAGGCGGACCTATGCTTTGTATGCTTGAAGGCTTGAATGGCCTGATAGTTTTTCGAAGAGCCAGGGGGGGTCGGTTAGGCTACCCGTGGCGATTTACTCTGACAGTAGTCCCCGAAGCTGGTTGGGCTTCGAGGCTGAGAGGAGGTCGAGAAGCTCGGTCAGCTTCTTATCTTGACGAGCCAGCAGCTGGGAGCCGGCTTCGGTTGGGCGCGCCGTCCTGGCGAAATTTTTAAAGTCGGAAGGCGGGAGTCCGTTGGCGCGTGCACCGGGCCGCGGGCTGGTCGCTCACCGCCTGCGAACCACGTGGTGTCCCTTGGCTGAAAAGAGCCAGCCAACCCACGCGCGCGACAAGACGTCGCCGCAGGCCGAGCGCCCACCACTCCCACGCCTGGGCCCAGGCGCGGATTCTTTGTGGCCCAAAGCTGTCCGCACGTCTTCCGGCGGCGGTTTCCGCACGATGTTAGGGCGCAGTAATCGCGGGGCATGGGGGAGTGGGCGAAGTTAATCCCACGTTCCTCCCCACGCCTCGCCTCCTCGGCTTCGCCGCACGAGGCTATAAGTAGGGGGAGGAGGGGAAGCGGCAGGCGCTCGCACGCTCCACGCCTCGCCTCCTCGGCTTCGCCGCCATCTTCTTTCTCCTGCTTTCTCTCGCAGCAGCGCCTCGCCGCCGCGCCGTCCCACCAATCTTCACTCCGCCCTGTAGCTTTGCCGCCGCAGGGCCGCGCTTTTTCCGCCGCCGCACTCTTCCTCGATAGCTTCTCATCACCATGCAGTACGGCGGGGACTAGGACGGCTCCAACGTCCATATGGACCACATTGAGTTCCTCTGCAAGACGCGGCGGTTGCCCGGCGCAGACCAGGTGCGGGTCCGTCTCGCACCTGCGAAGGATATAACGCCGGCGCCGGAGGAAGGCGAGCGGGTAGTATTCCGCTCGCACTTCCTGCGCGGCATCGGCTTGCCGGCGAGCGCTTTCTTCCGCTCCTTCCTCGACTTCTACAACTCCAGCCGCATCACCTCACTCCGAACACGATGGTGCTGTTGTCCACCTTCGTCACATTTTGCGAAGGCTTTCTTGGCGTTCTCCCCACCCTCGAGCTCTGGGGGGAGTTCTTCCAATCGAAGCTGGGCACCCGCATGCAGGGCGTACCGGCCCAGAGCGGCGCCTTCATCGCGATGCGGAGGCCGGGGGCCGACAACCCCTTCCCCGTCATCACGTTAATCCAGTCGGTGAAGCTCTGGCAGAAGTCATATTTCTACGTGAAGAACGTCGCCCCACAAGGCGACTACGTCAACAGGCCGGCTTACGTAGCCGGCCCGCTGGCTGGGAGGCGGCCCCAGTGGTCCTATCGGGCCGTGACGCTGTCGCAGGCTGGAGCCGCGGCCGTCGCCCGACTGCGGGTGATGATCCAGTCAGAGGGCCTGGCTGGATCCGACTTGCTGGCCACCTTCGTCGCGCGCCGGGTGCTTCCGCTTCAGAGCCGCCCTCACCTGATCTGTCAGATGAGCGGCCAACTCGATCCGAGTCGGATGTGCACCAAGGACATGCCGCATGAAGAGGTGGCCCATATGGTGAATTATCTTGCGAACTGCAAGCTCTCCGCAGATTGGCGGTTTGGCAAGGAGCCATATTCCCGTGCACATCCGCCCCCACGGTATGTTCGCTTTTTCACTTTCTTCTCTTAGTTTTGTCGCCGAGTTCCTCTTCGCCGGCTCTGACCAGTCAGCACGTCTTGGCAGAGCCCTCTCCTTCGACCGGCAACCGGATCGGAGACGGAGCGCCGATTCCTCCCCGACTGGGCGGAGCATGACCTAGAGGACCACGACTTTGGGGCGGCCGCCATGGATGAAAACACCGAGGAGGGTGGCGGCGAAGCCGGCGGCAAAGCAGGCGGCTCCGGGCTCGGAGCCAGCTTCGACGACTGGCCGGATGACAACGAGGCGGAAATCGTCCCACGCTGCCAGCCGGCGCCCGGCCACGGCGCGGGTTCCTCCGCCGCGCCGCCTGCTCGGCGCGGCGGGCAGTCGGCCGAAGAAGCCCAAGGGCGGAGCGGCGGCGACCAGGCGGGATGAGGCGGCCGCGAAGGCGGCCCGCTTCCGCAAGGTGGTGAAGCAGCCGCAGACGGTGTCGGTGTAAGTGTATATTCCTTTGTACATTCTTTCTTCTTTTCTTGGTGATTTCTGAATCCTTGTCCTTTCTCAAAAACCAGGGCTCCGCTTACGCTCGAGCGGGTTGCTGCCGCCTCCGTCGTTGGATCGCCGGGAGGATCCGGGAGCACCCGCCGTGTGGACCCCCGTGCCGAGCTTCACGCGGCGACGGAGCAAAACGCGTGGGAGGCACGGGAGGCGGAGGAGTTGAGGGCGGCTGCCGCCAAGGCGGCACAGGAGGAGGAGGAGGAGGAGTCGAAGGAACGCGCCGACGCAGCGGCCAAGGCCCAAGCAGAGGCTGCGGCCGCGGCAACAGCAGAGGGGGCCTTGCTCGGCACCCCTCTGCGTGTCGCGGCGCCCGAGGCCCCGGAGCCCCCGCCGGAGGAAGCCGGCGGCGACCAGCCGGGGTTGGAGAGGGAAGACGACGTCGTCGTCCCGAAGAGGGAGGCGGCACCGGCCCCGCCGACTGGGGCGGCTCAAGGCAGCCGGCCTAACGTGCCGCCTGCGCAATCGGCCGGGGGAGAGCTGGCCGCGAGGACGGACCTGGTGGTCCAGTCGCCATCGCGCCAGCGCGCGGGGAAGGCCCCATCGGACCCGCAGAAAGCTGCGGGCTCCAGCTCGTCAGCCCGGGACGTGGAGGCGGCCAGCGCCAGCTCGGGGTGGACGCCGGGTGGAGGGACGGTCGTGGTGAACGTGGCGGCGCAGGACGTCTGGAACTGGCTTCAGTCCCAGGCTGCGGCGCTGAGGAAATACAACGACGAGTTCCTTGCGACGCGAGCGGCCATTCGGGTTAGTCTTCCTATTTTTGCTTTTTTTATCTTGGTTTCTTCCGTGGGGGCGCGTCAGCGCACCCACTGGGTGTAGTCCCCGAGTTCTGAGTCGGCTGCTGAGCAGGCGGCTTGGAACTTCTTAACGGGCTTTGTTTTGCTATCTTGTTCTCATTCGCTCCTCTGCCTGACTTGCAGGACTACCACAACCTCCGCACGGATGCCTTCAACTCCAAGGCTCGGGAGCTGACCCAGAAGAATGCTGACCTATCTGAGAGCCGGGGTAAGTGCTTCGTCCTTTATCTCACGTGGGGGCGCGTCAGCGCACCCACTGGGTGTAGTCCCTGAGATTCGGACCGACTGCTGAGTAGTCGGGTCGGATCTTCCTTGATGACTTCTTCCTTATGCTTCTTTCTTTTCTGCTATGCCTGCAGCGGCCAACGCCAGACTGAGGGAGCAGCTGGGTGGGACTCAGGCCGCCCTCCGCGCTAAGGAGGCCGAATTTGACGCCTTGGCCCAGGAGCGTGACCGCCTGGCCAAGAGGCTAGCCGACCAGGAGAAGAGCCACAAGGCGGCCCTGAAGGCGGTGCAAGACAGCGAGGCCGCCCTCCAAGCCGAATATGAGACAGAGGCGGCAAGCTGGGCTGAAGCGAGGCAATCGCTGATTAATGGCTATGGCCAGATCGAAGACTTGGTTGACGGTAGGCCGCCCTCTTCTTCGTCCTTGCTTGCCGCCTGCCGTTTGGCTCATTTTATGACTTGGTGTTTTTCTTTTCTTTCTCTAACTTTCTTGCGCAGAGTACTTCCCTGGCTACTCTACTGCCGCCAACCAGGTCGTCGAGGCCCACTGCAAGGCACAAAGGCAGGCTGGCGCCGAGATCGCGCCGGACGCTCGCCGGTCGCTGGAGGAGCAGCTCTTGGCGATTCAAGCCCGCCTCCAGCCGGCTCACCGCATGCTCCGCCGGCTTCAGCGTGTTGGGGCGCAGGTGTTGGCCGCTCTTTGGCCTGGTGAGGTGATTCCCCGCACCCCCAGTCGGACTGCCGACTGGCTGGAGGTGGCGGTCGGTCGCTTCGAGGCCTGGAAGGCTTCTGCGGCTCGGTCCGGCGCTAGGCGGGCGCTGGAGTTCGTCAAGGCCAGGTATCCCGAGCTGAGTCTGGACCAACTGGCCACCTGGCGGCAGGAGGCCGACACGGAGCTGGAGCCGGCGCGGCCGGCTATCATTCAGCGGGCTTCGGTGATTGCCGACTACACCGACACCAGTGCCTTCGCTCCTGAGGTGGACGACAACGGCGTTGCCCAGCCGGAAGAGTGGTTCGGGCTGAACCCGGCAGATGGCGAGGACTCGGCAGAGGAGATCGACTCCAGTGACGAGGGCGAGGAGGAGGAGGAGGAGGGTGAAGATGCCGCGCCAAATGGTGGAGCAGCCGGTCAGCCTCAGCTTGACCGTGCCTCCAGCAACAAGGCACGCGCGGGTGCACCGCCTGCAGCCGGCGATGATCAACCCGAGACCCGCCAGTCGGCCACTCCTCCAGCCGGCGGCGCCGTCTCCACCGACCAGCCCGGCTCCCCTGCCGCGCCCTTAGTCTAGTCTGCTGCCTCTACTTTCCTGTTTTACCACTCTTGGAACAGTATTTTGTTAAGTTTGCACAATTCCACCCACTGGGGGTGTATACGAACTATATTGACTGCCGGCCTGTTGGGGGCCTTATGTGTACATATAATTATGCATGCGTTTTGCTTTCCCTTGTTCTTTGCTTTTCATCCTTTGGCTGTTTCCTTTGCCACCCTCCGTTGGTTGCCACCTTCCCAGCCGGACAGCTGCTCTGCAATCTGTGGTTGGAGAAGTGCTTGGCCAGTTGGGAGGGCAAGTACTCTAGATTTGTTGGATTATAGCGAAGTGACTGGGAGGCCGGCCAGCCGGCTGTTTTGACAGCTGGTAGGCGTGGTTGGAGGCCGTCTTTGCGTTATATAAGTTCGTTAGTCCTTAGCCGTTTTTCGTGTGGGCATCCTTTCTGCCTTTGGCTCTTGCCAGTCGGACAGTCGGTTCTTCAAGCCGCGACTTTCAACAAGAGAGGGCTCGGGTGTCGGCACACTACTTGTCTGACTTCAGGTAGAACTTCTAATATAACTTAAGGCGACCAGTCCCCGGGCCGACTAGTCGAACCCGGTGCCAGATAGAAAATCAAATGTAATAATATATTCATGAGTATGACACTCGTCATTCATAGATAAACGAGGGCAGTCCCCGAGTGCGCCTCGGGCTGCCTGTTTGTCTCATATTTAATAAAAACGGTAGCATGATACATACTGCTTTCAACTGTAAAATCTTCTCAGGAGGTTTGCGTTCCATGGTCGTTCCGATTCCTTGCCAGAATCATCCCTCTTGCGTGCTCTTGGCTTCTGTGTGTCGATCAGGTAGTAGGAGTCGTTGCCTAGTGCTTTGCTGACAACGAAAGGGCCTTCCCAAGGGGCTGAGAGCTTGTGCTGGCCGGCTGTTCGCTGGATCAGCCGGAGCACAAGGTCGCCCTCTTGGAAGGATCTTGGCTTGACCTTTCGGTTGTGGTAACGGCGCAAACCCTGCTGGTAGATGGTGGACCGGCTGAGTGCTAACAGCTGGCCTTCTTCCAGCAGGTCGACGCTGTCTTCTCGTGCTTCTTTGGCCTCCGCCTCCGTGTACATGGTGACCCGAGGCGAGTCGAACTCGATGTCAGTTGGGATGACAGCCTCGACACCATACACAAGGAAGAGCGGAGTGAAGCCGGTTGACTTGTTTGGGGTAGTACGCAGACTCCAGAGGACAGCCGGCAGCTCGTCGAGCCAGCAGCCGGCCGAGCGCTCCAGTGGTACGACCAGTCGGGGTTAGGTGCCGGAGAGGATGAGGCCGTTTGCTCGCTCGACCTGGCCGTTTGACTGCGGGTGGGCAACGGACGCTAAGTCCAGTCGGATGCCCTGTGTCGCGCAGAAACGTGCCAGTGCTCCCTTGGCAAAGTTTGTGCTGTTGTCGGTGATGATGCTGTGCGGCACGCCATACCGAGTAGTGATGTCGGCAATGAATGTCACGGCAGTCGGCCCGTTCAGCTTCTTGATCGGCTTCGCTTCGATCCACTTGGTAAATTTGTCCACGGCGACAAGTAGGTGTGTCAAGCCGCCGCGGGCTGTCTTGAATGGGCCCACCATGTCCAGCCCCCAGACAGCAAAAGGCCAGGTGAGGGGGATGGTCTTGAGTGCAGAAGCCGGCAGGTGTTGCTTGGAACAGAAGACTTGGCATCCTTTGCAGCATTTGACTATCTCTTTGGCATCTTCCAAACCAGTCGGCCAGAAGAAACCATGGCGGAAAGCTTTGGCCACAAGTGATCTTGAGGCTACGTGGTGGCCGCATTCGCCTTGGTGGATATCCTTGAGGATCGCTACACCCTTCTCTGGCTCGACGCAGCGCTGGAAGACTCCAGTGACGCTGCGCTTGACAAGTTCTCTATTTATTATTGCATATGCTCCAGCTCGGCGTTGCACTAGTCTTGCCGAGATCTCATCAGTCGGCAGCTCTCCGTTGACTAGGAAGTTGAGGATGGGCTGGGCCCATGATGGAGCTGTGACTTCTTCTACTGTTAGTACGGCCACTGTGACTCGGGTGGGTGGGTTGGGTGGTGGAGAGTTGGAGTAGGCCACCGCTTCTTGTGTCGCTGCAGTCCCCGTGCCGCCTGCTGCAGTCCCCGGGCAGGGTTCTAAATTCCCCGAGCCGGGTGCGACTACGGCAGACCCCGGGCCGCTTGTCGAAGTCCCCGAGCCACCTGCTGGGTTCCTCCAGTCAGGTCCGGCCGCATCGGGGGCGGGCGGTACGAGGATAGAGTCCGACTCTGGAGACGGCTTGATAGACGGTTTGAGGAGGCGCTGGAGTGAGACACCGGTTGGTATAGCCTGTCGGGTGGAGCCGATTCGTGCCAAGGCATCTGCTTGGTCGTTGTCGGCCCGTGGTACGTGAAGGAACTCGCACCCTTCGAAGTACCCACTGATCTGCTGGACAAGGAATCGATAGCTCGCCATGTTTGCATCCTTGGCGTCCCAGTCTCCAGATGACTGCTGGACCACCAACTCGGAGTTGCCATAACACAGGATCCGGCGTATGTCGAGCTCTTTGGCTAGCCGGAGCCCGTGTATGAGCGCCTCGTATTCAGCCACGTTGTTGGAGGCGGCAAAGTGGATTTGCAGCGTGTATCTGAGCTTGTCGCCTTTGGGAGAGATGAGGACGATGCCGGCTCCCAAGCCGGTGCGCATCTTGGACCCGTCGAAGTGCATCCGCCAATGAGTAGAGTCGGGAGCCGGCGGTAGGTACTGGGTCTCGGCCCAGTCGACGAGGAAGTCGGCCAATGCTTGGGACTTGATTGCGGTGCGGGGCTAGTAGAAGATTGTGCAAGGCGCCAGCGCAATGGCCCATTTAGCCACCCGGCCGGATGCATCCCGGCTGCCTATGATCGTGGCAAGCGGGGCGGTGCATACGACCGTGATGGGATGCTCTTGAAAGTAGGGCTTCAGCTTCTTGGCGGCGAAGTACACTCCATAGCACATCTTCTGGTAGTGTGGGTAGTTTTGCTTTGAGTTGGACAGTACTTCGCTTAGATAATACACCGACCTCTGGACTAGCTGGGCTCGGCCTTCTTCTGGGCGCTGAACCACACTAACTGTACTGACCACTCGGCTAGTTGCGGCAATGTAAAGGAGCATGGGCTCCTTCTCAGTCGGCACCGCCAGGACAGGTGGAGTGGTCAGCATCTTCTTCAACTCATGGAAGGCTTGGTCTGCTTGGTTATTCCACTCGAAATGAGTGGATTTCTTCATGAGTCAGTACAGGGGGAGAGCCTTCTCTCCTAGCCGGCTGATAAAGCGGTTTAGGGAGGCCAGACACCCAGTGAACTTCTGCACGTCTCGCAACTTGGTGGGAATCTCCATTCTTTCAATGGCTTTGATCTTCACAGGGTTTTTTTTTGAATATTTACTATGAGGCAAAGCCCCACAGCCCTTTATTAAAGAAAGCAGAACTGTACAAACAAATTACAGACTATACAAGGAAGGAAAAAAGTAAAAGAGTCTACCTATGGCTAAACAACTCTACCTGCATTACAACACAGAAGCAACCAAAGCCAAGAGTTTTGGCTTTGTACCATCCTTCACCCTATGAGCAAGCAAAGAGATATCATGGATGAATTTACACTTCCAAGCACTGAAAGTAGCTCTCTCAGCTCTGAAGGTTCTGCCATTTCTCAAAATCCAAATATTCCATGCTGCTGTGAGCATAACTTCAACGAAGAAAGGGTGCGTGAAGTTGGACCTAGCATGCAGGATACATTGCAGAATATTGGAGCCTCTAGACCAATCAATTCCCAAGTAGCTCCAGACTCTACAGCTGAAGGTGCAGTTAAAAAACAGATGGATTCTATCCTCATACGCCAGCTCACTACAAATGAGGCAAAGATTGTCATCCTGATTTGATCGCCAGTGTCTCCTAACCAGCATATCCTTGGTGTTAAGTCTATCAAAGAATAATAGCCAGCCGAACACCTTGATCTTCATGGTGCACTTACTCTGCCATAGCCATTTGCAAGGTTTTATTGTAGGTAGGTGTGAGTGCATGATCATGTAAAAACTTTTCGCAGTGTATCCTCCTGATTGACCAGGCCAAATCCAGACATCAGGTATAGTGGGGTCTCTGTCCAACTGCATGATCCAACCTTCCAGCATGTGTAACTGAGCAGCAGCCTCATGAGAAAGAGGCAAATAAAACATAGAGTAAAGGTCCTGGGAGTGAAGAAATTCCCGCACAGAGATCCTATCATAATTGACAAAAGAAAACAACCTTGGCAATCTCCAACATAGGGGTCTAGCAGAGCCCCCAATGTGCCAAGAGTCTGTCCAGAACAGAGCAGAATCACCCATGTTGATATGAGCAGAGGCTATAGTAGTGTAAGCCTCATGCAGCTTCAGAACATCCCTCCACCAGAAAGATCCAGCATTAGTTGTTGCCTGTGGAACCCCATGATCATAGTAGCTGTTCCATATCAGGGTCACCCAAGGAACATCAACCTTGTGATAGAATTTGTGAAGATGCTTGATAAGAAGTCCTTTATTCTGGATGTTCAGATTAATAACTTGCGAAGCCAGACAAAGGGACGCGCATCTGCCGCTGGGTTGGGTACGCGTTCACATGGCCTGTGTTGGGACTAGGAGACGCATTTACTACTAGTGCACACTCCTCTAAGAGAGGCATGCATGTCAAAAACAAAATCTTTTCAAATCATAAAATAACCGTCAGTTTGCAGTTTTAGGTGAAAAAACGGTTAGAACCGACCCTACCTAAACCCCCTTTATCTCTTGGCCTGCAAACCAGCTCCCAAGCAGCCAGAGATTGCTTTGGAGCATCACTATTACCCCTCCAAAGGCATTGCCTGAAGATTCTGTCTAGCTGCTTAATGATCCCTACTGGAATATTGAGGCTGCACAGAAAGTATATTGGCAGAGAGGTTAGGACAGAGGTAAGAAGCTGCAGGCGAGAGCCTTGATTCAGCATGGAAGAGCTTGCAGTTAACCTCCTCTCAAGACTGTCAACTAAGGGCATGAGGTCAATGATCCTTGGCCTGGTAGTTCCCAAAGGCAATCCAAGATAAGTAAATGGTAGCTGGCCAATTTTACAACCAAGAATAGTAGCAAGTCTAGCAACCTCCTCATCAGTCATATTCAAAGGAATCATTGAGGATTTAGCAAAGTTGACCTTTAAACCAGTGGATTGTTGGAAGGTAAGCAGCATGTTCTTGAGGGCAACAAGCTCATCATCCTTAGCTGCAAGAAATAGGATCGTGTCATCCGCATATTGAATGATGGGAAACTCTCTGTCATGGGTTTGAATAGGCAAAGAGAGCGTGCCATGCACCAGCATTTGGTTGACCATAGACTGCAACAGATCTGCTGCGATGACAAACAACAGAGGTGATAGTGGATCACCCTGTCTGACCCCACACTTGCACATAAATTGCTTTCTAGGAATGCCATTTAACAGTACAGACGAAGAACCTGTAGACAACAGTTGTTTAATCCAAAGGATCCATTTGGCATCAAACCCTTTATGCTGCAACATCTGAAGAATAACCTCATGCTCGACAGTGTCAAAGGCCTTAGCAAAGTCCAACTTAAGAATTATGATTGGACGCTTGGACTGTTTACATTGATGAATATACTCAAAACTCCAGGCCAGACAATCCTGAATTGACCTACCCTTAAGGAACCCATACTGATTTTTGTGGATACACTTAAGGATCACCCTCTGCAACCGGTTGGCCAACAATTTTGTTAGAAATTTAAGACAAGTGTTGGTGAGAGATATTGGCCGGAAATCATCGGGCCCTTCTGGTGAAATGATCTTGGGTATGAGCGTAATGAGGGAGGAATTAATGTTTTCCAACGAAAGCTTCCCCTCATAAAAATCCTGAATCATCCTCAAGAAGTCCTTCTCAATTATAGGCCAACAGCGCTTGACGAACATCCCATTAAAGCCGTCCGGACCAGGTGCCCGATCCACCGGCAATTCCTTCAAAACTTTGTTAATTTCCTCATCAGAAAACGGCAAGGATAGTTCCTCCAGTCCCGGGATGGGCTGAATTAAATGATTCAAATCGAAGCCCATATTGATCCCTTGGGCCTGGCCCACCCTCGATTTGAATGAAGCCCAAAGAATTCCCGCCATCTGAGCATGATCAGTCATAGGATCAGGCATGGAACTGATCTTCAGACTGGAGATTGAGTTTCTCCTCATACGCTCCGAGGCCATGGCATGAAAAAATTTGGAATTCTCCTCGCCAACCTTTATATACCGAATAGTGCACCTCTGTTTCCAATATATATAGTGAATTTTCAACAGATGTTCATAGTGAAACTTCACAATTTTTCGGAAATTGAATTCCGACCGTGTTAAAGGTCGCACTTCCTCAAGCTGATCAAAGTGTAGAATCACCTTTGAGCAATCAATAGTAAGCTTTTTGATGTATGATAACTTTTTGCTCCAAAATTTCAAATCATACCGCAGCCGCTTGAATTTCCTTGTGATAACCGCAGAAGTAGAAAGATCAGAGAAGACTAGTGCATTCCAGGACTTGGTGACACAATCCATGAACCCCGGCATATCTAACCAGAAATTTTTTAAACCGAAAAGTCTTGGCCGCAGGAATGGTAGTGTCAATAGACACCACACAAGGCACGTGATCCGAGGCAGTTCTGGCCAGTGGATTAACCACAGTGTTCGGATAATGTGAAATCCAATCAGCAGTAGTAAAGAACCAATCAAGTTGCTCGAGCAGGGGGTTTTACTGCATATTAGACCAGGTGAAGCTACGGCCTTTCAAGGGCAGCTCCAAGAGACCAAGGTGACCAATTATTTCGTTAAAGAGGAAGATATCATTAATATCACCACCCGGGAGGTTTCTGTTATCCAAAGACCTGATGAAATTAAAGTCCCCCAACAATAGCCAATTTTCATCGGGAGGGATGTCTAGATGGTATAGCCAACTAACGAAATCGTCCCTAGGCTGACCCCCACATGGCCCATACACAGAGGCTAGGGTCCATTTTTCGGAGTTCTGCAACGATTGGAAGGAGACGACAACACCAAACCTCTGAATATCAACAAGCTGGCCGTGAAAGATCGAAGAATTCCAAACGACTAGAATCCCACCAGAGGCTCCAACAGAAGGCAAGAACGCGAATTGATCAAACCTCCTAGGGCAGAATGATCTAATCGTTCGAATATCAAAGTTCTCGCATTTAGTTTCCTGCAGACAAAGAACAGAACATCTGCTCTCCTCAATCTTGGCACGTAGGTCCCGCTATCTAGCCTCAGAATTCAGCCCACGCACGTTCCAACAGAGCACATTCCAATTTCGAAAATAACAATTATCCATAAAAAACGGCGCGGGGAAGTAGTTGCAGATCCAGGTGCTTAACAACATGGACATGGGCAGAACATAAGTGGCAGTAGCAATAACCAAGGATTTGAGACAGTCACACAAACAGAAAGTACTCAAAAAATGGGCACAAAAACAAAAGTGCCCAACTCTCCATGAAGCTTCTTGGGCGTTCAATCATCATGTGGACCATCGTCTTCTGCAGCAGGACGTGGAGAAGCCATAAGCTTCTCGACCGATAACTCAGACGGATCAATGCCCAGAGCCACTCCAATTGCCTGCATCGTCGGAATAGGCGTCGGGGGTGGGAGAGGAAGCTGGCTGGGCTCATCATCAAGACGAAGCTTCTTAGCCTTCGGGCGACGCAGGGGGGCAGACCTCGGAGGGATGGCAGAAACTGGCTTCATGCCCGTCCTTTTGGCAGAACTGCGCGTCATCCGTCTGGTGGAGAAGTCCAGAACTGGCTCCACAAGCGTGATAGAATGTCTGGAGCGTGCAGACTGACGTGGTCGCTTGCCCAGCGTAGTTGGAGTGACCGAAGAAAACTGAAAATCCTCCTGAGAGACTGGTGAAGGAGAAAGTGGAACCTGGTAATTGGAGCACGAAAGATCATGAGATGTCAACTCTTCAATGACCACCGAAGAGCTGATTCCAGGATTGGAGACACATTGCTTGGCAGATAAGAGCTGAAATTTCTATTGCAGATCAGCAGACCCAAATTTAACTTGCAGCAACAATGCAGAAAATCCAGGCAGACAAGCTGGTATATCCCTGATGAAAAATTCAGGCAATAAGGATTTGAACGATCTCTCCCAGATCATTGCCGGCGGAAGAACTGACCCGTAAGAGACCCTGACCATACCAAGATGAATCGGCTCGAACTGCACTATCGGTGGGGTTTGCAGAGGCTGCTGGACTTCAATCATATCCTCATCATCAGAAGAGTCCACGGATGGGTTCAAAATCATAGAGTTCTGGTCCTGGGCTGGTTGAACCTCCTCATGCTGCTGCTGATGATCAGGCTGAACCTGTTCCTCCCACGGGCCCCATCCCGCTTCATGTTGCACATTATCAGCCCATCTTGCCACATAATTCTGTACTTGATTAGGGCCCGGAGGAACTGCATTCCATCCCAGAGCAGGGTATGGAGGCATTGCCCAAAACGGTTGCGGCACCTGAACTCCAGGCAACGGGTGGGGATTCCCATTAAGAGGCATAGGATCTTCATCCGCTGGGATCATGGCACCAGCAAATTCCCCTAATAAGATATAACAACCAGCTGACCAAGACACCATGACATCACCCCAATTGGCAACTTCCCGAAAGGTGACCGAGCGAGGGACTAGCGCATTGTCAGGGAACGAGGCATGGACCAAAGATCTAACCTTACGCCTGTCAGTGCTATTCCAGTAGTGGAACTGTCCGAAGGAGCCAACCATATCAGCAATGCACTGAGTGTTTCTATAGTCTAAAGGGATGCCGATGAACATCAACCACCCCGTCCACTGGCCATGAATTGCACGAAAACCTTCACCCTGATTATGTGGTATAAAGCGGACAAAAAAATCATTCCCTTCATCATCGATCCCTAAGGGAAACGGCGGATGCAGCGTAAAAGAGCCCCGGACAACTGGATCTTCCATCTCGAACAAACCAACTCCTTGAAACCAAGTTTGCGTAGAAATAACCGGAACATGCATCACTTGAACTAGGAAATCAAGAACCTGCTGACGACGGACACCAACCAGCTCTGGAGGCGGGATCGGCTCCACAATGGCCACCATGAACTGCTCATGCGCTCGGGGTGGTGGAACGGCCGGCGTGTAGAAGGTGCGGGGCAGACAATCTGCTCCGCCATCTTCAATGTCGAAACCCGCTGGGATGAAGCGATGTGGGTCAATCTCGAACACCGCCATTGGAGGCTGCAGAGCAGGAGCCGGACCGGAGCTGGAGGAAGCTTGGGTGTGCACGGCAGGGCGGATAGGCGGCGATGGTGGCGGCGAAGAAGCAGAGGATGGGGTTTTCTCCGGAGTCGTTTGGTCTCGGGAAACTAGAGAGACGGGGGAGGAAAGGAAGTCCTCTTTTCGGTCCCGCTTCCCGAAACCCGGCGATGGGACTTTAGGCACCCAGACGGACAAGTCAGGCGGCTTGCCCGTGCAATTTTTTTAACGTGTCCCGAACGAAAACAATTGCGGCACCGGACCTGATTCGTGCATGTCCCTGACGTGTGGCACATAGCCAAGCAATTCTGACAGTCCCAATAGCTCGCAGCCATATCTTCAATCATATCATCAAAACTTTGCAGATCTCTGATAATATCCTCAGGGGAGGAAGCTCTAGAGGTCAGAGGTGATGGGCTGCCACTCTCGTCATCAAACAGGCAGATGGGCTGGACCCTGGAGCCCAACGGAGGAACGTGGCCTGGTGAAGGTGGCTGAGGGGATGCAGGAGAATCCAAACCTTCCAATGCGAAAACTAATCGGCCACCCGAGGTTCCAGGGTTTAAACGGGCAAGAGATAAACCCTCCGGGGAAGGCAGGATTGTTCCAAACTGAATCGCCAGCCTTGCCGGCGGCGGGATCGTCACCGGAGAAGGAGCATCCGCATCCTCATGGGACGAAACCTGATAACCAGCTGCTCTGACCGTGGTCACCTCATCGGTGGATGGGCCATAGCTATAGCCCTTACGCGCCGGGTATTGCATGAACGTGGCGAATGTAGCATCTTTCTTAGGAAGAGATTTGGCCGCGCGAGCACGGAGAGAAGATTTGGTCGGAGCAATGTTCATGGCCTCTAAACCAAGGTGAGCTCTCCTCTTAGAGGGGCTAACTAAAACCCATTCCTCTTGGCATTCAGATTGCCAAAGGCGAAATTCTTTCTGCCAATCTGGGCCGCCATGACCCCAAAGGTGGAAGAAACACTTGAACTGATCACAAACAAAACTCCTCTGGTGCAGAATGAAAAAACCCACCTCCTTGCAAGAAACGTTGAATGAGAATACGCCATGGTGGAGGAAAGATACCTTGAGGTGTGAACAATATCCTCCAATGGCCGCCTCGAGGGCGAACCCCACATTTTCCTCATCAAGCCGGAAGGTATGCCGTGCGAAAGAGACCACCATAATGAAATGGCCCGTGTCCACCGTGGGGTGCACCGATCTGTGGAAGTTGTGTTGGATCTCAGACGCCAACTTCATCCCCGGAGAGAAATCCAATCCCAAGGAGAGCGCTGCATGTACCGCCATGAGGAAGAAGACAACCAGAAGAGGGAGGAAGAGACGCCGGGAATGATGAGCCGATCAGATGGCAAAACCCACAGAGGGATGTGGGGATCGCCGGCGATGGTGGGTGGCTAGGGTTAGGGTGGCGGTGGGGAGGTGGGAGTCGCCATCACCGCTCTGAGTCGTTTTCTGATCTTCACAGGGTTGCACTCAATGCCGCGTTCGGAGACCAGAAAGCCTAGAAGCTGGCCGGCTGGTACTCTGAACATGCATTTCGCGGGGTTGAGCTTGATCTGGAATCAGCGCAAGTTGGCAAATGTTTCCTTGAGGTCTTCCAGCAGGGTGCCGCGCTTCTCTGTCTTCACCACAATATCGTCTATGTAGACGTGGGCATTTCTACCGAGTTGCTTGAGGAGGCATTTCTGCATGCAACGCTGAAAAGTGGCACCGGCATTCCTCAAGCCGAATGTCATAGTCAGGTAACAGAAAGCTCCGAATGGTGTGATGAAGGCGGTCTTTAGGCGATCTGCTGGGTCTAACTTAATCTGGTGGTATCCTGAGTAGGCATCCAAGAAACTCAGCAGCTCGCATCCGGCTGTGGAGTCTATTACTTGATCAATCCGTGGCAGAGCAAACGGATCTTTTGGGCAGGCCTTGTTGAGACTAGTGTAGTCTATACACATACGCCATCTGTTGTTCTTCTTCAACACCAAGACTGGGTTGGCAAGCCACTCTGGGAAAAACACTTCCATAATAAAGTCGGCGGCAAGGAGCCGGGCTATCTCTTCTCCTACAGTTCTTCTATTCTCTTCTGACAGTCGGCGGAGAGGCTGCTTGACCGGCTTCGCGTCCGCTCGGACGTGTAACTTGTGCTCGGCGAAATCCTTCGGAACACCCGGCATGTCCTTTGGGGACCATGCAAAGATGTCTCGATTCTCACGGAGGAAGTCGACGAGCTCGCCTTCCTATTTACTGTCCAGGTTTGCACCGATGACTGCAAACCTCTCCGGGTTCTCCGGGTCCAGAGGTATCTTCTTTGTCCCATTGGCCGGCTGGAAGGAGCCCTGCGCGTCATATTCCTTGGGGTTGGGGGACAAGGCCAGCTGCTTGCCGGCCATGGCCACAACTCGCTCCAGCATCTTCTTCTCTTCTGCCACTACAAGGGACTCGGCAGCCGGCTGCTGGCTGCGGCGCACTCGATGGACTCCTTGTAGTCGCTGGCTACAGTGATGATCCCCTTCGAGCTCGGCATCTTCATCTTCAGGTAGGCGTAGTGGGGCACGGCCATGAACTTGGCCAGAGCAGGTCGGCCAAGCAAGCCGTGGTAAGGGCTTTCCAGATCGACTACCTCGAACCAGATTGCTTCTCGGCAAAAGTGATCCTTGTCTCCGAAGAGAACATCCATCTTGATCTTGCCGATCGGGGAACAGGACAGGCCGGGTACGATGCCATCGAACACGGTCCAGCTTGGCATGAGCTGCTTCGCCTTGAGATTCAACTTCTCCATGGTATCACGGTACAGTATGTTGATACTGCTTCCGCCATCAATCAGAACGCGGGAGAATCGGGCAGCCTGCCTCTCCGTTGCGAGGGTGACATCCAACACCAATGCGTAGGAGCCAGGGGACGGCTTCACGTCTGGGTGGTCGGCCCGGCTCCAGTTGATAGGCCTTTCGGACCAATGCATGAACTCGGGGTTGCTGGAGGCGACTATGTTGACCTCTTGGTGCTGTCGGCGCCGGCTGCGCTTGTCTTCAACCTGGCTTGTGAAGACGACGTAGGCGGCGTGTTCATCAGGGAACTCATCTTGGATGGCTCCGACTGCTGGTCGAGTAGCCGGCTGCTGGGGGGCTGGATGCGGCGGGCCGGGAGGCGGAGGCGGCACCAGCCCCTCGCCCTTGGAGATCCGGGTGAGCAAGTGGCACTTTCGGGTCGTGTGGTTGGACGGCTTCGCGCCGCTGTGGAACTTGCAGGGGGCATCGAGAGTCTACTCGTAGGAGAAGGCTGGCTGCCAGGCCGGCCTGCCGCCCTTCTTCTTGGGAGTGGGCCGCTCTTCGGGCTGCTCATCTTCGACTGTGGCCACGTGCCGGCTGGTGGAAGGCGGCATAGGGGCCTTGTGCTTGTGGTCGTTCTGGTAGGGTCGCCGATTGGGGTCGCCAGCCGGCGTCTTAGGAGCCAGAGCGAGCACCTTTCCAGAGGCGTCCACTCGGAGCTCGGTCTTCATCGAGGAATCGGCCGTGGCGTACTTGTCTGCAATGACCAACTGCTCGTCGAGGGTAGCCGGCTCGTCGCAGAGGAGTCGGTGCTTGAGGAGGGTGCCCTCTCGGCACCCGGCGGTGAAGTATTCGATGGTTTGAACCTCGTGCACCCCCTCGCAGGAGTTGCGGAGCTCGGCCCACCGTGTGAGGTAGTCGCGGGTCGACTCGCTGGGCCCTTGGACGCATAAGGAGAGCTGGCGGGGCTTGGGAGGCCGCTTGTACGTGCTGGTGAAGTTGCGGACAAAGACTTCCATGAAGTCCAGCCAGCTGTTGATGCTGAAGGGATTGAGGCTGTTAAGCCAGGTGCATGTCGTGCCCTGCAGCATGAGAGGGACGTACTTCACGGCTACGCGCCTGTTGCCGTTCGCTATGGTGACAGCGGTAGAGTAGTCGATGAGCCAATCTTCCGGCTTCACAGAGCCGTTGTACTTGGGCGTGTCTCTGGGGAGCGAGAACCCTTTGGGGAAGGGCTCGTCGCGGATGCGGGGGCCAAAGCACGGCGGGCCGACATCGTCTTCTTCTTCTAGCACCAGGGATCGAGCTAGGCGGTCGATCCGGTGGCGGGCGTAGTTCTCGCCGACTCCTTCGCGGTGGCCTAGTCGGCCACCGAGAGTCGGATGCGTGACAGGCAGCGGGGTGGGATGTCTCTCCCCATGAGGCGGGGGAGGAGGCGGATTGCGTTGGCGCTCCATTGCTCGAGGGCGGCCTTCCGTGTCGGGCTTGATCGTGATTCGAGTCCGGCTGCGGCTAGCAGCCGGCTCCTTGTCTTTCCTTGCGCGGGCGCCACTCGCAGTCGGCGACCGGGATGTCGCGGCGTGCTCTCGGCGTGGGGGAGGACTCTCAGCGCGGGAGCCGGCTTCATGCCGTTCTGCGGCCGCGTCGATCAGCTGCTGGATGCGCCTTGTCATGTAGGGGAGCTCATCAGCCCCCAGCCCATTCAGCTCTTGTGCGGCCGCCTGAGCGGCTCGCAGATTCTCGAGCGGTGTGGCGTAGACGGGGCGGTCTGCCTCCAGCATGCTGGCGATGGCCGTGCCGCGCTT
Organism: Triticum aestivum; assembly: GCF_018294505.1. Lineage (NCBI taxonomy): Eukaryota > Viridiplantae > Streptophyta > Magnoliopsida > Poales > Poaceae > Triticum > Triticum aestivum. The sequence goes on along the minus strand of NC_057814.1, from coordinate 260,412,544 downwards.
CTTGATGAGGCCGTCTCGGCTCGGCCCGCCATGAGGCGGCGTACCGAAGGCGGCGCGGTCGACTTCGCACTGGTGAGCCTCGGTGAGGCGTCTCATGGAGGCTATCTTCTAGCCCTCCATGATGAGGGCGAGAATGCGTGCCTCCAGGGTCTCGGCATGGGCGTCAGCCGGGATGGGGACGGATAAGTCATGCATCGCCACTGGTAGGGCGTCGTGGGAGTCCTCGCCCGAGTCGGCGACGTGGCTGATGACCAGCACCTCAGTGACAGCGCTGCTGCCGCTGTCAGCTCGAGGGAGAGGGTCGTCGAAGACTACCACATCGGAGGGGTAGGCATCGAGCGATGCCGTGTCGGAGTCGACAAGCATCGGGTCGGTGGAGCCGACCGACTCCAAATCCACAGCAAGCTCGCTGGAGACGTGAAGCTGGTCGAGGAGGCTGACGAGGCGGCTCTCAGGGCAGTCCGTGCCCGCGTCGGACGCGGGATCGTCGGAGATGCGAGTCTCGCCAAGAAGATCGGCGAGGCAGCTCGCTGCGCAGGCGTTGTCGACGCCTAGCAGCGCGTCGGGGCAAGCGCCATCGGGCGTAGCAGGCTGGCTGCGCTCGCGCGGGAGTAAAAGGGTTCCCGTCCAGAACAGGTCTCCGGACGACGGTGCCCATGGCCCCATGGTGGGCGCCAAATGTCGGGTGGTAGGTGCGACATATGCCAACGGATGCCTTATCATAGTGGGAGCCAGTAAAACATCGCCGGTGCCTGGAAACGGGATGAGGCGAAGACATGCACGCCGGCGGATCTTACCCAGGTTCGGGGCTCTGCGTGGAGATAACACCCCTAGTCCTGCTCTGCAAGTCTTCGCATGATCACTAGATCAATTCAAGTAGCTACAAGCGCTCCTTGAGCTGTTTGGCTAGAGGAAGAAGAAGGGCAAGGCTAGCTCTCCTTTTCTCTCTATGTGGTGTGTGGAATTCTATGAGATCAACCCTTTGCATGGGTGTCCCGGGGGGTTTATATAGGCCTACACCCCAGGGGTACAATGGTAATCCGGCTGGGCGCGGGTCCCAGCCGTCAGCGTCTATGCACGCCGGCTTCTCCGCCGGTCATTGGGGCCCGCCGACTGGTGGGTCCCGCCGGCTGCCGGCCTCTTGGCCGACAGGCCGGCCCCATCGCTTGGGGGCTTTGTCGGCGGCTGGTTACTGTTGCCTCGCCTCGGATGACGAGAGCTTTATTGAGGTAAGTGTGGCTACAGTGTCGCCGCCTTACGGACTCTCACTGTAGCCTTACCTCGTCTTGTCTCCTTAATGAGGCACATGTTTCGAGGGAGGGAGGTAGCTGGCTATTGGGAGCCGGCCACACCCCTGGCCGACTAGAGGAGGCCAGGCCGCCTTCGAGTGTCTCTCTGGCAAAAGGGGCCCGCCACCTACGGGCCATACTAGCGCCTGTCGTGGGTGACATCGAGGCCAACACGGCTAAAGTGTCGCGCCGGACGGGGGATGGCTGGCACGTACGGCGCCCTGTGGCCATGCCTGTTCCGGGATTCGGGGGTAGTGGGCTGTACTGCGGCCACGCCCCATCCTATCGCCGTTATGTGGGTACAGTCTTAGTGGGTGCAGTCTTGGCCGGCTTCTGGGAGCCGGCTTTCTTCATGGCCGGCTTCTGGGAGTCGGCTTTCTTCATGGCCGGCTTCTGGGAGTCGGTCCTGGGGATAGCCGGCCGGGGGAAGGCGGCCCTATGCTTTGTATGCTTGAAGGCTTGAATGGCCTGATAGTTTTTCAAAGAGCCAGGGGGAGTCGGTTAGGCTACCCGTGGCCATTTACTCCGACACATTGCTATGAGCTGCTCCTGCTGCTGCTAAATGATGAATTGTGATGAGCCGCTGCTGCTATATGATGAATTGCTATGAGCTGCTGCTGCTGCTATATGATGAGTTGCTATAAGCTGCTCCTCCTGCTGCTATATGATGAATTGCTATGAGCTGCTTCTGATGCTGCTATATGATGAATTGCTATGAGCTGCTCCTGCTGCTGCTATATGATGAATTGCTATGAGTTGCTGCTGGTATATGATGAATTGCACACTGCTGCTGCTGCTGTATGATGAGTTGCTATGAGCTGTTGCTGCTGCTATATGATGCTTCCAGGTGGCTGCTATATGATCATAACCAACCATTTGGACCATCGAATTTCAATAAATATTTGTTCTTCATTTAAATGTGGGTCATGTGTTCTTCATTTAAATTAGGCAATGGGATCTCTATGGAAGACATTGACCAAAGTAGATTGTGCCAAGTAGATGGTATCTTTGTATTTGCATTTTGAACAAATAGTGATGGTTTGTTTTCCTATCATATTTATTATTGCAGTGGGTTCAATTTGTGATGTTTGCAAGTCAAATTAATTTTCATATGGGCAGAAAAATGACAAAATATAATGCAATCTAGACTTTTCACTGATCATACCAAAGATAAGCTGAAAAGTAAGGCAATGAAAAGAACTAGTTGGCTTATTACCTGGAGCTTATATTCACATGTGCTTATTTTCTTAGGATAACTCGTAATAACTGTCCCTAAGAAACTTAGCCAATAGAACTGACATTCAGATAACATGTCACGATGATTGCAATGGAGGAGTGACCTACCATAGCACATTGTATAGGCTCACCACTACCTCTCCTTTTTTTGCGATGTTCCATGAAATTGCCACATACATCTTGTACTTTTTCATTGTGTAACCCTATCTGCAAGTTGACACGGCTAATTTCAGACATCTCTACATGATAATACATTGCGTATCCCTTGCACATATTTAAACCACCAATTAAAAATTGTGTGCGTAGCATAAACTAGCCATGACTCTGTAGTGCACTGGAATTCCTACATGCCACCTACGATTTTGTGTAATGTACTACCTCTGCCTAAATATATGTCTTTGTAGAGATTCCAGTATGGACCACATACAGATGTATATAGATGCATTTTCGAATGTAGATTTACTAATTTTGCTCCATATGTAGCCTATAGTGGAATCTCTAGAAAGAATTATATTTAGGAACGGCGGTACGAGGTAGTATCATGTATGACATCTACAAATCTAATTTAGCAGCCAATAGTAGAAATCATTGTCTGCACAAAGGGATTACTGGTCGAAAATCCTAGCAAAGCACACTGGCAGGAACACAGCAATACAAGAGAGAGAGAGAGACGCACTTACAAGATCATAGCAATGCCTCAGTCCAGGATCTTGGTTGGCCAAGCTGTTAGATCCACAAGAAACATCGTCCTTGTAGTTTTTGCCAGGTACATAACAGGTAACAGTGACATGTTAGTATATTTGAAGTACATGGGGCAGGTGATGTTGGACGGGTTTAAAGGTGAAGTACCTAGGCCACGGCGGGTGCTTGGCATCTTGCCAGACGGTGGGAATCATGTTAGAAACGTCAAGGGTGATGACGTTGCGCTGGCTGTCGGGGTCCGGTAAGGAGATCTAGAACCATCGAGTAGGGTGTTTGTGGAGCAGCTCCGGTAAGGTGGACTACGGTGTGGGCGAAGCGGATCTGTGGCCGTGGACGAGGGCATTGGTGAAGCTGCTCCGGTGGTTGGGTTAAGGATGGTGTCGACGATGCGGATCTACGGCCGTGGATGGGGCGTCAGAAGCTGCTCCGGTAGGTTGGATGAGGGTGCGACGAAGCGGATCTATGGCCATGGACTTGTGAGTTGAGAATGGTATAGGCGAAGCTACTCCGGTAGGGTTGACGATGGTGTCGGCGAAGCGTCTCCAGTAGGGTTGAGGAAGGTGTCGGCGAAGATGATCAGAGGTTGTCGACGGGGGCGTCGGTGGGGCGGCTCCGGGGGGTTGTGGACGAAGTGTCTCCGGTGGGGAGTACGAATGAACCGCTACAGATGCGCTACGGTTGACGAGAGTACCAGCGAAGCAGATCCGGTGCCGTGGACAAGGCCGGCACTGAATGGGTTGTGGTACAGTGGTGGATGAGCAGTCTACTTGTTTCTAGCGGAGGTGGGATGGGTAGATGCGGCTGCAGAAGCAGATCCGACGAGGTGGATGCCGCTGGCACTGAATGGGCTCTAGTACGCCGATGGCTGAGCAGTCTAGGGTTTCGAGAGGGAAGGGGTAGAAAGGCCAATGAAGTACGGACGGTGTGATGTAAGATGCTCTGGTGTTGTGGAATTGGTCCTTTTGCGGAAGGGGGAGAGGAAATGGGGGTGCCGTGTGGTGGGGGGGGGCGGAAGTTACCAAAGTAGCCCCGACCTATTATGTAGATGAGGGCGGTATTGTTACTGTTGTTCTCCGTGCACCAAGGACAAAATGGGAATTTCGCATGCTAAAGACTAGGTGGCGGAAATTTTAGAAGGAGGCGGGAGATTTTGCCGCCCGCAGGATCGTTCGTATCCAGTATCAACTAATTGTGGACCGTGCTAGTGGGAAGGTCATGTGAGACTGTGTACACGGGGCACGCGTCAGCAGTTAATAACTGGTGTGAAGTCCACCCCAGAAAAAAAGATAATAACTCGGGATGATGCGCCGATAACTTGGACGTTCACACGGGCACGGCCAATCATACGGGTGTAGAGGCGCGTTCACAAAAGAAAGGGATCAAACGCTCAGCCTATGTATTTCTCGTCTAAATAGATAATTTAGTGCCATTGGTTATTTACGTTAAACATAATGCATTGACATGTTAGTGTAGAGGCGCACAAAAAGAAATGGATATTGTAGTCCGCTACTTAAAAGTGTTACCTCATATGATTACATAGCCTCCATTTCATAAATTCTGTACCCGTTGAACTCATATATGAATATTACATATATTACTTCATAATAGAACCTTAAATCATCCAAGACTAATGAATTTGAATGCAAGAGTAACAATGGTGCATGTACATGATATCTACAATGGTTGTTTGAAGAAACATCACTGTAACTTTTGCATGCACAATTGAAAAGGTTTATTTAGATAGAAAAAATGTGATATGTGAGTGTCCAATCTTTATAGCGTTGAATCGATATTTTACCTTTGGCCACGATACGAAGTAGATATTGATTTATGTTCAAGCAACGCACGTCCACGATCGCTAGATAGTGATACATGAATGAATTGTGCAATCTCTCTCACACGCATACATATCTCATATCCCCGTGGGCATCGGAACCATAGACGCGCACTTCATGTATTTCTCTCCCTCCGCCAAGGTTAGAATTCGTCTTTCTACCCCATCCTACAAGTCTCTCACATAGAAACACACACGCTCTCGCTGTCGAACACGCCCACCCCTTTAATTCCGCCCACCCACAGCCACTAATGTCTCAGAGGATAATTATGTCTCTCACACATATGCCTAAGGTTAACTCGAGTTCCAGAACCATATGAATACATACAATGGGATTTGCAACCTCTTGAGCACTGCGTTGGTTTTCCCTTGAAGAGGAAAGGGTGATGCAGTAAAGTAGCGCAAGTATTTCCCTCAGTTTTTGAGAACCAAGGTATCAATCCAGTAGGAGACTACGTTCGAGTCCCACGCACCTACACAAACAAATAAGAACCTCGCAACCAACGCGATAAAGGGGTTGTCAATCCCTTCACGGTCACTTACGAGAGTGAGATCTGATAGAGATGATAAGATAATATTTTTGGTATTTTTGTGATAAAGAGTAAAAGTAAAGAAATCAAGTAAACAGTAATGGAAATAACGGGAGATTAATATGATGGAAAATAGACCCGGGGGCCACAGGTTTCACTAGTGGCTTCTCTCAAGATAGCATAAGTATTACGGTGGGTAAACGAATTACTGTCGAGCAATTGATAGAATTGAGCATAGTTATGAGAATATCTAGGTATGATCATGTGTATAGGCATCACGTCTATGACAAGTAGACCGAAACGATTCTGCATCTACTACTATTACTCCACACATCGACCGCTATCCAGCATGCATCTAGAGTATTAAGTTCATAAGAACAGAGTAACGCTTTAAGTAAGATGACATGATGTAGAGGGATAAACTCATGCAATATGATATAAGCCCCATCTTTTTATCCTCGATGGCAACAATACAATACGTGCCTTGCTGCCCCTGCTGTCACTGGGAAAGGACACCGCAAGATTGAACCCAAAGCTAAGCACTTCTCCCATTACAAGAAAGATCAATCTAGTAGGCCAAACCAAACTGATAATTCGAAGAGACTTGCAAAGATAACTAATCATACATAAAAGAATTCAGAGAAGATTCAAATATTGTTCATAGATAATCTTGATCGTAAACCCACAATTCATCGGATCTCGACAAACACACCGCAGAATAAGATTACATCGAATAGATCTCCAAGAGAATCGAGGAGAACTTTGTATTGAGATCCAAAGAGAGAGAAGAAGCCATCTAGCTAATAACTACGGACCCGAAGGTCTGAGGTAAACTACTCACACATCATCGGAGAGGCTATGGTGTTGATGTAGAAGCCCTCCGTGATCAATGCCCCCTCCGGCGGAGCGCCGGAAAATGCCCCAACATTTTTGGAATTAGGTTTTCGTGGTCGCTTCTGATGGTTTGGGGATATGCAGGTATATATAGGAGGAAGAAGTAGGTCGGTGGAGCCATGAGGGGCCCACAAGGGTGGAGGGCGCGCCCTGGGGGGTAGGCGCGCCCCCTACCTCGTGGCCTCCTTGGTGATTTCTTGACATCGACTCCAAGTCCTCTGGATCACGTTTGTTCCAAAAATCACGTTCCCGAAGGTTTTATTCCATTTGGACTCCGTTTGATATTCCTTTCCTTCGAAACACTAAAATAGGAAATAAACAATTTGGCTTGGGCCTCCGGTTAATAGGTTAGTCCCAAAAATAATATAAAAGTGTATAAATAAGCCCATTAAACATCCAAAACAGAATATATAATAGCATGGAACAATCAAAAATTATAGATACGTTGGAGACGTATCAAGCATCCCCAAGCTTAATTCCTGCTCGTCCTCGAGTAGGTAAATGATAAAAACAGAATTTTTGATGTGGAATGCTACCTAGCATATCCCTTAATGTAATTCTCTTATTTGTGGTATGAATATTCAGATCCGAAAGATTCAAGATAAAAGTTTAGTATTGAAATAAAAATAATAATACTTCAAGCATACTAACTAAGCAATCATGTTTTCTCGAAATAACATGGCCAAAGAAAGTTATCCCTACAAAATCATATAGTCTGGCATGCTCTATCTTCATCTCACAAAGTATTTAAATCATGAACAACCCCGATGACAAGCCAAGCAATTGTTTCATACTTTTGATGTTCTCTAACTTTTTCAATCTTCACGGAATACATGAGCGTGAGCCATGGACATAGCACTATATGTGGAATAGAATTGTGGTTGTGGAGAAGACAAAAAAGGAGAAGATATTCTCACATCAACTAAGCGTATCAACGGGCTATGGAGATGCCCATCAATAGATATCAATGTGAGTGAGTAGGGATTGCCATGCAATGGATGCACTAGATCTATAAGTGTATGAAAGCTCAACAAAAGAAACTAAGTGGGTGTGCATCCAACTCGCTTGCTCACGAAGACCTAGGGCATTTTGAGGAAGCCCATCATTGGAATATACAAGCCAAGTTCTATAATGTGAAATTCCCACTAGTATATGAAAGTGACAACATAGGAGACTCTCTATCATGAAGACCATGGTGCTACTTTTGAAGCACAAGTGTGGTAAAAGGATAGTAACATTGTCCCTTCTCTCTTTTTCTCTCATTTTTTTATTTGGGCCATTTCTCTTTTTTATCTGGCCTCTTATTTTCGTCTGGAGTCTCATCCCGACTTGTGGGGGAATCATAGTCTCCATCATCATCTCCTCACTTGGGACAATGCTCTAATAATGATGATCATCACACTTTTATTTACTTACAACTCAAGAATTACAACTCAATACTTAGAACAAAAATATGACTATGTGAATGCCTCCGGCGGAGTACCGGGATATGCAATGAATCAAAAGTGACATGTATAAAAATTATGAACGGTGGCTTTGCCACAAATACGATGTCAACTACATGATCATGCAAAGCAATATGACAATGATGAAGCGTGTCATAGCAAACGGAACGGTGGTAAGTTGCATGGCAATATATCTCGGAATGGCTATGGAAATGCCATAATAGGTAGGTATGGTGGCAGTTTTGAGGAAGGTATATCTTGGGTGTATGATACCGGTGAAAAGTGCGCGGTATTAGAGAGGCTAGCAATGGTGGAAGGGTGAGAGTGCGTATAATCCATGGACTCAACATTAGTCATAAAGAACTCATATACTTGTTGCAAAAATATATTAGTTATCAAAACAAAGTATTACGTGCATGCTCCTAGGGGGATAGATTGGTAGGAAAAGACCATCGCTCGTCCCCGACCGCCACTCATAAGGAAGACAATCAATAAATAAATCATGCTCCGACTTCATCACATAACGGTTCACCATACGTGCATGCTACGGGAATCACAAACTTTAACACAAGTATTTCTCAAATTCACAACTACTCAACTAGCATGACTCTAATGTCACCATCTTCATATCTCAAAACAATTATCAAGCATCAAACTTCTCATAGTATTGAACGCACTTATAAGAAAGTTTTTAAATCTTGGATGCCTATCATATTAGAACTAGTTTCACAATTTAAGCAAATTACCATGTTGTTTTGTAGGACTCTCAAAATAATATAAGTGAAGCATGAGAGAACAATAGTTTCTATAAAACAAAACCACCGCCGTGCTCTAAAAGATATAAGTGAAGCACTAGAGCAAAAACTATATAGCTCAAAAGATATAAGTGAAGCACATAGAGTATTCTAATAAATTTCGAATCATGTGTGTCTCTCTCAAAAGGTGTGTACAGCAAGGATGATTGTGGTAAACCAAAAGCAAATACTAAATCATACAAGACGCTCCAAGCAAAACATTTATCATGTGGTGAATAAAAATATAGCTCCAAGTAATGTTACTAATGGACGAGGACAAAAGAGGGGATGCCTTCCGGGGCATCCCCAAGCTTTGGCTTTTTGGTGTCCTTGGATTTACCTTGGGGTGCCTTGGGCAACCCCAAGCTTAGGATCTTTCCACTCCTTGTTCCATAATCCATCAAATCCTTACCCAAAACTTGAAAACTTCACAACACAAAACTTAACAGAAAATCTCATGAGCTCCGTTAGCGAAAGAAAAGAAAACACCACTTCAAGGTACTGTAATGAACTCATTATTTATTTATATTGGTGTTAAACCTACTGTATTCCAACTTCTCTATGGTTTATAAACTATTTTACTAGCCATAGATTCATCAAAATAAGCAAACAACACGCGAAAAACAGGATCTGTCAAAGACAGAACAGTCTGTAGTAATCTGTAACTAACACAAACTTCCGGAACTCAGAAAATCCACCAAAATAGGAAGACCTAGATAATTTGTTTATTGATCTTCTGCAATTGGAATCAGTATTTTATCACGTTCTGGTGATTCTTAACAATTGTTTTCGTGAACAGAAAGTTTCTGGAATTTTCAGCAAGATCAAATAACTATCATCCAAGAAGATCCTATAGGTTTAACTTGGCACAAACACTAATTAAAACACAAAAACAAATCTAACCAGAGGCTAGATCAAATATTTATTCAAAAACAGAAAGGAAATATATTGGGTTGTCTCCCAACAAGCGCTTTTCTTTAAAGCCTTTTTAGCTAGGCATTGAGATTTCGATGATGCTCACAAGAAAGACAAGAATTGAAGCACAAAGAGAGCATCATAAAACGTGTGACAAACACATATAAGTTCAAAATACTTCCTATGCATAGGCATATTATAAGCAAAAAAATTATCAAGGCAAGCAAAAACTAGCATATGCAAGGAAGCGGAAAGAAACAATAGATCTCAACATAACGAGAGGTAATTTAGTAACATGAAAATTTCTACAACCATATTTTCCTCTCTCATAATAATTACATGTAGGATCATAAGCAAATTCAACAATATAGCTATCACAAAAGATATGCTTAACACGATCCACATGTATGCAAAGTTGACACTCTTCCAAAATAGTGGGATTAACATTAGCTAAAGTAATGACCTCTCCAAACCCACTTTTATCAAAAACTTCATAAGATTGATCAAAATCAAAATATGTGGGATCTAAAGTTGACACTCTTCCAAACCAACTTTCAATACTATTGCAAACATTATTATCAATCTCATATTCATCATGGGGCTTAAATAAATTTTTAAGATCATAAGAAAAATCACCCCAATCATGATCATTACAACAAGTAGTAGACATAGCAAACTCAGCATCCCCAAGCATAGGGTTTTGCATATCATTAAAACAATTGACATTAATAGAATTCATAATAATATCATTGCAATCATGCTTTTTATTCAAGGATCTATCGTGAATCACTTCATAAGTTTCTTCTTTCAACACTTCATCACAATTTTCAGATTCACGAATTTCAAGCAAAACCTCATAAAGATAATCTAGTGCACAAAACTCACTAGCAATTGGTTCATCATAAATGGGTCTTTTAAAAAGTTTAGCAAGAGGATTAGGATCCATAACAATAGATGTTTAGCAAGCGAAGATGCAAGCAAATAGAAGGAGCATGGTAACACGAGCAAACAGGAGGGCGAACGGAAGAGGGACGAATAAAACGGCAAGGGTGAAGTGGGGGAGAGGAAAACGAGAGGCAAATGGCAAATAATGTAATGCGAGGGATAAGAGTTTGTGATGGGTACTTGGTATGTCTTGACTTGTGCGTAGACTCGCCGGCAACTGCGCCAGAAATCCTTCTTGCTACCTCTTGAGCACTGCGTTGGTTTTCCCATGAAGAGGACAGGGTGATGCAGTAAAGTAGCGTAAGTATTTCCCTCAGTTTTTGAGAATCAAGGTATCAATCCAGTAGGAGACTACGCTCGAGTCCCACGCACCTACACAAACAAATAAGAACCTCGCAACCAACGCGATAAAGGGGTTGTCAATCCCTTCACGGTCACTTACGAGAGTGAGATCTGATAGAGATGATAAGATAATATTTTTGGTATTTTTATGATAAAGAGTAAAAGTAAAGAAAGCAAGTAAACAGTAATGGAAATAACGGGAGATTAATATGATGGAAAATAGACCCGGGGGCCATAGGTTTCACTAGTGGCTTCTCACAAGATAGCACAAGTATTACGGTGGGTAAACGAATTACTGCCGAGCAATTGATAGAATTGAGCATAGTTATGAGCATATCTAGGTATGATCATGTGTATAGGCATCACCTCCGTGACAAGTAGACCGAAACAATTCTGCATCTACTACTATTACTCCACACATCGACCGCTATCCAGCATGCATCTAGAGTATTAAGTTCATAAGAACAGAGTAACGCTTTAAGTAAGATGACATAATGTAGAGGGATAAACTCATGCAATATGATATAAACCCCATCTTTTTATCCTCGATGGCAACAATAAAATAAGTGCCTTGCTGCCCCTGCTATCACTGGGAAAGGACACTGCAAGATTGAACCCAAAGCTAAGCACTTCTCCCATTGCAAGAAAGATCAATCTAGTAGGCCAAACCAAACTGATAATTCGAAGAGACTTGCAAAGATAACCAATCATACATAAAAGAATTCAGAGAAGATACAAATATTGTTCATAGATAATCTTGATCACAAACCCACAATTCATCGGATCTCGACAAACACACCGCAAAAGAAGATTACATCGAATAGGTCTCCAAGAGAATCGAGGAGGACTTTGTATTGATATCCAAAGAGAGAGAAGAAGCCATCTAGCTAATAACTATGGACCCGAAGGTCTGAGGTAAACTACTCACACATCATCAGAGAGGCTATGGTGTTGATGTAGAAGCCCTCCGTGATCAATGCCCCGTCCGGCGGAGCGCCGGAGAAGGCCCCAAGATGGGATCTCACGGGTACAGAAGGTTGCAGCGGTGGAATTAGGTTTTCGTGGTCGCTTCTAATGGTTTGGCGGTACGTAGGTATATATAGGAGGAAGAAGTAGGTCGGTGGAGCCATGAGGGGCCCACGAGGGTGGAAGGCACGCCCGGGGGGGTAGGCGCGCCCCCCTACCTCGTGGCCTCCTTGGTTATTTCTTGACGTCCACTCCAAGTCCTCTGGATCACGTTTTTTGCAAAAATCATGTTCTCGAAGGTTTTATTCTGTTTGGACTCTGTTTGATATTCCTTTCCTTCGAAACACTGAAATAGGCAAAAAAACAGCAATTTGGGCTGGGCCTCCGGTTAATAGGTTAGTCCCAAAAATAAGATAAAAGTGTATAAATAAGCCCATTAAACATCCAAAACAGAATATATAATAGCATGGAACAATCAAAAATTATAGATACGTTGGAGACGTATCAGGATTCCAGCAGAGCACCTTTTGTTTTGAGATTTCGCTCTCTCTCTCTCTCACACACACACACGCGTGCGTAGACATTGTTTATCGCTTCATTTTTTCGACACTTGCATGCACACCATTTGTTTATCTCCGTGATGCTTTAAGTATGCCTTGCAGACATCATATCTACCTATCCCATAATATAGATATGTGTCACACAAACTCCTTCTCCCTACTAGCAAGATGCCCATGCGTTGCACGGAACATCAAGATGCATTTATATGAGTAGTTTATCTTGTGAGAGAAAAGGATGAACGAGGGAAGGCCTTATTTGGAAATGTGGAGAGGGATGTGGGTATCTTTTTGCAAAATTAACATAGTATCCTAACTATCCGTCAGATATAAATCGGATGGCCTGTATTGCAGGATGGCAGGCACACCATCAGCACCAACTCTGTTTTCTACTCCCTCCGTTCCTAAATATTTGTCTTTTTAGAGATTTCAACTAGTAACTACATACGGAGCAAAATGAGTGAATCTACACTCTAAAATATGTCTACATACACATCCATATGTGGTAGTTCATTTGAAATCTGAAAAAAACAAATATTTAGGAATGGATGGAGTATAAGAGTATACATGGAGATATATCTCCAGCATGGTCTACAACAAAAATGTGCTGGACTGGTTAGCGTCGGATGCTCGCAACGCGATGACCTGAGTTCGAATTCTGTCTTTAACTTTAGATTTTTATGTTATATATTACTTATTTAATATATACTTCTTTCGCTACTGTACTAACAGTGGAACCCACAGAGTACTTAGAATACAAGACTAAGGATGGACTTGTTTCTTTTAAACTTTCTGTACGAAGCTGTAGCCACCCTGCAAGTCACGTGTACACTGTACATGCAATTAACTTTTTATAGAGGAAGAATCATACATGCAATTAACTCAAATGGATTGGATGTGACTCTATTATTTCCAGCATAAGAGCATCTCCAACGGCAGCCGGTAAATTTCCTCCCCTTCCTTCCGCAGAGGACGACGTCAAACGCCAGCGTCATACATTTTCACAACTCTAACCAACCAGATGAAATTAGTGCAAACATGGACTTTTTTCATATAACCATGCAGGATTTCGTATAAAAAATCCGGATCTTCATATGAACATGATGGATTTCATTACATTTACATGAACTAAGCGGTGCTAATCCGACTCTCTTGGTATAATTAATACTCCCTCCGTCCGGAAATACTTGTCCTAGAAATGGATGTATCTAGACTTATTTTATTTACAAATACATCCAATTTATCCATTCTAAGAACAAACATTTCCCGCCAGCCGGAGAGGGAGTACCTAATCTAAATGGCCGCCCGCGGATCCCTTTATCTTCTTCATGTCTGGCAGACACTTGCGGGGTCGACGAAGGTCCTTGGAAGAGACGAAGCAACAAAGAAACCACCTGAATGCGCAGGCGTCGCCTCGGCGGTGGCCTTCATGGGACCCAAGTGGCAACGGGCTCCCGTGTTCTACTTCTCCTCGATGATGGCGGCGGACACGGAGAAGCTGGCCACCGACTCGTCGCTCTCCATGCACCCGGCTTCTGTCTCTGCCTACATGGCGTTGCCGCAGGCACGGGAGGCACGGCCGCAGGCATGGGAGGCGCGACCACAGACACGGGAGGCGCGGCCACCGCAGACACTGGTGGCGCAGTACGACACGGCAGCCACGACTCCTGTACCGACGTGCTCGCCGCCGTCCCGGCGTGGAGCAACTCGCCACTCCTCATCGAGCTGAACTGGAGCGGCAAGTTGCTGAACCACGCACCGGATTGGGGCGGCAATTGGCTCCGTCGGGCCAAGCGAGGTTGATGAAGCACCGAGCGACCTTGCCCGTATCCGGAGGGCTCGGCGGCCACCCAGCCGGGTAGTATGCCAGAGAACGGCTCCTTGGAAGCCATCAGAAGAGTGGAGAAAATGGTAAAGAAGGAGATGGCGGAGCGGCGGAGGGGTGCGATTCTTGCTCGCTATCTGTCTGGCCTCGTTTAAATAGAGGGGTGATGGTAGGAGCTTGGCCGGTGTCTAGCCTCGTTTAAACTGAGGACGGACGGGAGGAGCTCGGCCGGTGTTGCATTTAATTCCGGCCCGCTCATGAACGGACGTGTGGCCGGAGTAGGTTTCTCGGTTTGCAAGCAGGTTTAACGGAGGGGTTTGATGGAGGCGAGGAGGCGTGTTCAGCCAGGCGTGCAGCGGGCGGCGCTATACTATTCGATTTGACAGCGGGCGACGCAGTTCCCGATACGGCTTTAATAAAGACGAGGGAGGGGTAGCGGTTCCCGAAATGTTGAACAGCAAATGATGCATCCTCCTTCAATTAGCATCGTGCATGCATCAGGGAAGAAATGGGAGGAGGACCGGGAAAAGAGGCTGCACCATGTGAATGCAACGCAGTTTGCACTCATATAAAGGTGCCCCTCTATTCCAATGCATCTACCACATCGCACGCACCTAAGCATATGCCTAAGCACCTACACTAAGCGCAAAAGTGCTCACTCCAGACCCATGGCGGCGATGCGCGCGAGCAGCAACCGGCTGTGCCAGATGGTCCACGACGCCGGCCTATGGCATGGCGCCGAGGATCGTCTCCAGATGGTGTTCGCGACTGGCTGGTGGATGGCCGCCGTCGATGCCAACTACGACTCTCAGTTGGACCAGATGGTCGTTGCCACCACCAACAAGTTCACCGTCCTCAAGAAGCTCGGGGACGACATCGCCGTACTCCTCCAACCCGCACACCCGGTCTCCTCATTGCCAGCCGCCCTAATCGGCCTCCATGGCCGGAACCTCTTTCAAGCACTGGTGGCCCTGCGACTGCCCACCGACGCCATGAAGAATGTCCACCTGGAGGTCGCGCTCGCCGTCAGGCGCCTCGCCCTGCAAGGATTCATCGACCTACACATCCACATGTACGAGCAAATCGTGTACATAGGTATCTACAAGGCCATTGAGGACACTACGATGTTCGCCTTCCTCAACCGGCTGGAAGACTTGTATGCCTTTGCTGAGAAGCACCTTGACCTCGCCACAAAAGCCGCCGGTCCTTACCCGCCGGTCGGTGGCCCGGCGCACTAAATTGAGGAGGAGGAGGTCGTACGTTGATGGATGCATCTTTCGTCTTGCCTCCTGTAACCACCACTGTGATCGCCTCATCGTGAACTTAATTCTTATTGTGCTATTGCATTCTCGTTCCAGTCAATACCGACATGTGCGATCCCTTTGCTTAATTATATGCATCACTGTAACTAGTACTCCATCCGTCAATTTATAAGTTGTGCTTACCTTTTCCATCAACTTCGTGCAACGCACGGGCATCTTGCTACGGTGTGGCCTATTGGAAATAGCCCTGCCCTAGCATTTCCAATCGTAGTTACTATCTATCGATCGTGGAAAGGAGCAGAACCAAATGTTACAATTTATACATTTTTCTCTACTCCTACTACTCCTATAAAAGACTCAGTTGGTGATGGTGGTGTGTCTGCCATCCGTCGTTTCTGACCATTAGATCTGCATCTAACGGCTGTGAGGTAAGTTGTGGCATTTTTGCAACAATAGCCCACTTCTCTGCTCCAATATGCAGAAAACCCCTTATTATCTTGAAAGCAACCACATCCCTCCCTCACCTCATCAAAATAGCCCGAGAAAAATATTTTGAGTGAAAAGTAATATATTAGGAGTATATCAAAACAAGATTGATTTCTTTCAAGTTTGTGAACAAGTACTACTATTCTACTACTTTGGATCCGTCGCAACGCACAGGCACATTGCCAGTAAAAGGAAAAAGGCATGTCGCGTTCACGTCGCACCCCCACATGCTCGGGAATCGGGAGTACTCCACGGCCCGTCCGGCACGCCACATAGCTAGGGAAGGCGTGTTGCCTAGCATTTTTACATTCATGTGGGACCGCCATTGAGCAAACCGCACCCCACCCACCGCCGGGTTGGAAAATAGAAATGAGGGGAAGATCTAGTTGTAGCACAGAAGCCAAGAAATTTGGTGTCTGATGGGTCTCGTTGATAGAGTGTTATTTATTCATAACTAGCAAGATGCCCATGCGTTGCACGGAAAATCAAGATGCATTTGTATGAGTAGTTTATGTTGTGGGAGAAAAGGATGAACAAGAGAAGGCCTTATATTTGCAAATGTGGAGAGGGGTGTGGGTACCTTTTTGCAAAATTGCCGTAGTTTCCTTCCTATCCGTCAGATATAATTCGGACGGCCTATATTGCAGGATGGCAGGCACAGCATCATCACCAACTCTGTTTTTCATAAGAGTAGAGACACGTAGACAGGATGCACATAGAGGAATTTTGTTACAGCACGTTGTTACGTACTACTGGTACCTACTCCCTCCTTTTGGTTCACTACTAGTACTCCCTCCGTCCTGGCTTATTGGTCCCCTTTGTACTCACTTCATGAGCTCGTTTTCCTCAAGAAATTGTCTTTACCAATGTATTAATATCGGGAATGCATGCGTGAACAATGAATGATTAGACCTTGCATGCAACGTTTTGACAAAGCATTGACTTACGAACATGTGAATGTGAGGGACTACAACCTCGTGCATGCATGCAACAGTCACACGTACACATGAACGCAAAAACGCGTGCGACACCCTAATGCATGCATGTCTGAGCACACGACGGAACACACATGGTCATGCTCAAGTGGTCAACCTACACGTGCATGCACACACATACTTAGCCAGGGTGTGCTAGTGACCGTATAAACACCGTAAAATGTATATGTTGACCGCAATGAGCGTATTATGAAGTCCAGTGACCGTATTTTTACAAATATACAGATATAGAGAGTAGAGATTTGGTTACCAAATCTCATGCGTGCAATGCACGTGTACCATACTAGTTGGTTACCAAATCTCATCCGGGTTTGGCATGAGCTCATACTGCGGGAGCACCACAAGGGCTGCCGCAGGAGTTACATTTCCCTCTTGGGGCCCACGGGACTAAGCTTCAGTGGCTTAGTGCACCAGCCTATGAGTCAATGACATGCGGACCTTAAATGCGGCTGGCCCGCATGTCATTCTCATGGTGGTGGCGTGGTTCGCGACTCACTCGTTCGAGATGAACCGGCCGGTGGTGGCATGGCCGTGGCGAGGGTTCCACAGCTAGGCGTCGAGGCATTATGAGGCGTAGATGGCCACACCGATGGGTACTACCTATAGTACAAAAGTACTCCAGCTGAGGATTGATGCCCGGAACTAAATGTGTCACAGCCGCTGGATGAAAATTTGATGGTGCGGGAGTACGGATCGGAGCACAGGAGCGGAGCAGGCAATCCACACCCAATCGAGTGTGGCTATGGTAGAAAGTTGATGGTCGCCGCAGTTCAGCTGGCCCACATGTCATGCACACAAATGCAGAGGAGCGGTGGGGCCGAGAGGGATGAGATGCACGTCGGGGGACGTCGTGTCGTGGGTTGGAGCGGCGTCGTGGGATTCGCGTGTGGGTGTGGAAGTGGTAGAAACAAGAAACGTGATGGTCGCCGTGGTTCAACTTCCATGGACAAGCCGTCATGTCTGCTGACACATGCACTGCATACCGCTCACTGCAATGAGCAGTAATCGAGAAAACTAGTTCCAAAGATACCATTTTTCCGATAAAATTCTCGAGATATCATTATTTTTTACACATGGGATTACTCCTGCAAGGGTCAATCACAACAGGTGTTTTGTAAAAAAATGCATCTTGATGTTCCCTACAATGCACGGGCATCTTGCTAGTTATAGAAGAAGCCCACACGGGCATCTTGCCGCAGGGTGTGCCACCGACCAAACTCAATTTTTTCAGATGCTTAGGTGCACCGGATGCCGTGCCATGCTACAAAATGTAAAAGAAAACAGCTCCATTTTTTTTAAACCTGTTATTTTCAAACCATCAAAACAGCCCGAGGAATATATTTTTAGTGAAGCATAATTTACTTTAACTGATATATGTATATCAAAACTAGAGTGTTTATATTTGAAGCCCATGAACAAGTATGATTCTACTACTTTGGATCCATTGCAACGCACGGGCGAGCACATTGGTAGTAGTAGTCTCTATCTCTATCACTACTCCACTCTTACTAGTAAGGTACACGTGCATTGCACGCATGAGATTTGGCAACCAAATTATGAATAAACACCACACTATAGCATGTAAGCTTTGAGTCATATATGCATGATGTAGATGTTCATTTAATTTTTATAGTTCATCTCATAAAAATCAATTAGCTTTTATAAAAAAAGTTAATCTATTTTAAGATTCATGGAATTGTGCGTTGTAAAGCATAGAGTAAAAACAAATGATGGCAATTCATCTAGGAAAAAAATTGGGCAATTATGATACGGAAGATTCTAGAACAAAGGAGCAGTGCTTGTGTTTTGAGATTTGTGCATTATGCTTTAGTTCAACCATGGAGTATTCTACATGTGGCAGAATCTGGTTAAATGTAGATGATATCCAACGGTCGGTAGTGCTCAGATTTGCCATCTCTGCACCTTCGGATTGGCTTCATCCAACGAGCATCTTTCAAAATTATTCGCACACTATATAGGGGTATAGATAAAAAAACAGAGGTGTTGATGATGGTGTGCCTGCCATCCTGCAGTATAGGCCATCCGATTTATATCTGACGGATAGGAAGGAAACTATGGCAATTTTGCAAAAAAATACCCACACCCCTCTTATACTAGCAAGATGCCCGTGCGTTGCACGAAACATCAAGATGCATTTGTATGAGTAGTTTATCTTGTGGGAGAAAAGGATGAATGAGGGAAGGCCTTATTTGGCAATGTGGAGAGGGGTGTGGGTATCTTTTTGCAAAATTGCCATAGTTTCCTTCCTATCAATAGCAGAGTTGGTGATGATGGTGTGCCTGCCATCCTGCAATATAGGTCATCCGATTTATATCCGACGGATAGGAAGGAAACTATGACAATTTACCCGCACTCCTCTCCACATTTGCAGATAAGGCCTTCCCTCGTTCATCCTTTTCTCCCACAAGATCTTGATGTTCCGTGCAACGCACGGGCATCTTGCTAGTCTCTACTCTTATAAAAAACAGAGTTGGTGATGATGGTGTGCCTGCCACCCTACAATATAGGCCGTCCGATTTATATCTGATGGATAGGAAGAAAACTGTGGCAATTTTGCAAAAAGAAACCTACACCCCTCTCCACATTTGCAAATAAGGCCTTCCCTC
Organism: Triticum aestivum; assembly: GCF_018294505.1. NCBI lineage: Eukaryota > Viridiplantae > Streptophyta > Magnoliopsida > Poales > Poaceae > Triticum > Triticum aestivum. The sequence goes on along the minus strand of NC_057814.1, from coordinate 260,392,900 downwards.
ATTCATCCTTTTCTCTCACAAGATAAACTACACATACAAATGTATCTTGATGTTCCGTGCAACGCACGAGGATGTTTCCTTGGGGGTCTCTCCAGCGCGGCGTGGTCGTAGTTGCAAGTTGACGCCCCTTGGGATGCCGACGTTGAGGGGCACTCGGATTTTGTCCGATGAGCAGGTAAGATGAGTGTGATCATGTAATAAATGCATTCTAAAGACTACTTCCGTGTCCATTTCCTAATTCTCCCCCTACCCACTGTTTCACAGGTTAGGCTCGGTGCAAGTGGAGATTGGCTTGCATATGTGCGGGAGGGTACGAACATCAATTTGCACAACATTTACAACGGTGACACCGTTCCCGTAGAACCTTTGTCCAACATTGGGATCAGCCATGCAATAGGCCACCGCCTGAATTGGTACGATGGAACCACAGTGAGATTGAAGAAGATAGCACAAACCTTGCACATGGCGGTTAAAGGTGGACGATGCTGTCTGCGGCCGATTTGTTGCTGTATGAGTACGAAGAGGCTGTGGTCCTTTCTAATTGTATCTTCGTGGTGACAAACCAGGGGACTTGTTTCGTATGGGACACATCCTACGGTATACTCCCTCTCTCCCAGTTTAGTTGTTTTGATTTTTTTCGTTTTATAAGTTTCAAATTCAAATTTAGAGCTCCCCATCACATGTCGAGATTACAATGTCCATTAAATCGTTGCGTGCATGTATAGTAAAGAAACAAATCTCGAGTTTGCCACGAGTTCGTGCAGCGGTAGCACTACAAGGCCTGCCGCAAGAGTTACATTTACCTCTCAGGGCCCTCGTGTCTGAGCTTCAGCGCCTTACGACACTTACCTTTGAGTCGATAACATGTGGACCCGATAGGTGGCTAGTCCACATGTAATGCTCCCGAAGGCAGAGGGGCAGTGGGGCCGAGAGGGGTGAGCCGCAGGTTGGGGGACATGTGGTGTCATGGGTTCGAGCGGCGTCGTGGGAATCACGTGTGGCTGTGGTAGAAACTTGATGCTCACCGCATTTCAGTTGGCCCACATGCCATGCACACAAAGGCAGAGGGGCGGTGCGGCCGAGAGGGGTGAGGCGCACGTCGGGGGACGTGGTGCCATGGGTTGGAGCGGCGTCATGGGAATCGCGAGTGGCAGTGGATGAAACGTGATGGTCGCTGTAGTTGAACTTCCATGGACAAGTTGTCATGTCTATGGACACATGCATTGCTTACCAATCATTGGAAGGAGTAGTAGAGAAAGCTAGGCGGATAAATAGTTCCTTATTGTCAAGCGGACCCACGCTACTACTTGTTCCAAAGACATGCACACCATCGAAATAGTCCATCTATATCAATATACACAGAGAGGGAATATATATTTTACAAGAGAGGAAATAGTTCATCCATCCATAATGCCCTGCTGCTGGTGCAGCATCTTCTTCTTCTTCTTCTCATTTTCTGTGGGAGACGGATTCGCAACAAGCTCTCTGGACCTTGCAGCTATCTCGAAACTCACACGGGCATCGAGGGCAGCATATTTTATCCGCTCGTACGTCAAGGGATAATTCTCCCATCCAGACGACCTTAATGCCGGTGTCTCGTCACCCTTCTGAAGATTTGTTCCGAGCACAAAATTTGCTACATCGAATAGGGATGGTGTCGGTTTATCACAATCTTCTACAGGAATTTTTATTTTGGTTTGTACGTCGGCGATGCTTTTCAAATCAAGGTTGTACGGCTCCAACTTCTGTTTGTCCCCTGCGATGGCAGCCCCACAGAAGTATATGTCCTCCCGAGACAAGAAATCGTGAAGCTCACCTGGTATGGAGGGCGCGTGTATGATGTGGTACACCAAAACATCATCTTCGAGGCAGAGCTGAAGGATGGCGGCGCGTTGGCTCCGTGTACTCTGCGTCGAGACCGATGACCTTCATCTCCACCTTTTGGAGGGAGTTGGATACATTGTTGATCCACTTCCGAACAACCCTTGGGTGGTCGGTGACTATGGCAACTATGCTCAACGAGCCTTCGACGAGGACATGTTGGACGCTAAAAACCTGCATCTCGATCTCTATCGCCATTTGGAACCGTTGGACCGAAGGGCTATGGTTTGGAGAATTAGGATTAGATGGCTAGTCTAACTGAAGAAGAAGATTATTTAAAGGGGCTTTGGAATTACTCCAGGGTATGTGAAGAGGTTAAAACAATGTGAATGCAGTGTGGTTTGGATGCAAATGAAGATGAAGGAGTAGTGAAGAAGCCAAGGAAAATCGGTTCCCGATGGAGAAATAAATGGGAGAAGTGGCCTACAGGCAGTTGATTAGACGGCTAGGTAGACCAAACGAAAAGGCTACGTGGGTGACTGAGGAGTGGGGCATGTCCCTGTACGTGCCCATCCTTCTAGCGCTACATGTGCCATTGGCTAGTTGAGGTCACTCTTTCCTAGCATTCCTCGCCTCGTCTCCCTCTCCCCTAGCACCACTCCATCTTCATCTCCGTCTCGCCAGAGATCCTAAGGTCACTCTTCATCATCTCACTGTGCCCCCGCGTGGAACCGCGTACCCTCACCTCGCTCGCCTCCCCCAGTACCACTATTCCCTCGCTAGCCGCTCCAGCACCAAGAGCCTTCTCCCCCATAAATCAAGCCCCCCAAAATCCCACCTTCCAAAATCCACCATGGCCGAACACGAATGGCGCAACATCCATATGAGCCATGATTGGAGCAATCTCCCTAGTGACGTCCTCGACCTCTGTTATTCATGTATTGATATGTTGAGCGCCCTGCGGCTTGCTGCATGCTCGAGGGGCATGCACACGGCCATCATCGGAGCGAGGCCTAAGATTTTCAAGACACCCTGCTTGCTGCTATCTGGTCTAGCGAGATTTTCTCACCATGATACGGAGGCGTACATGATGCCCCTTGTCTTCAATCTGACCTCCATTAGCCGAAACTTCTTTGCAGGTATGTAGTGGGTCGCCCTACATCATTTCCCTCGACTTCGATCCGATCACCATCGCCCGAAACTTCTTGCAGGTATGTACTGGGTCGGCATGAACTCCCACTAGATGGCTGCCGTCAGAGAAGATGGGAAAAAGTTGGTGCTCGTGAACTTACAGACCTCCCATGAGATTATCCTTCCTCCGTCGGATGATATAGAGTTTTACCGTCGTGGTCCAAGTCATCTAGACTACGTCGTCAGTTGGATGCACCTTGTTTTGCAGAAGATTATAATCTGCCAAGTGCCCACACGACATGCGGATTACGCAAACTTCAAGCTAATTGCCTTGTTCGACAAGGGACTCGCCTATCTTTCCGCCGGTGTCTTCTTTAGCTGGAGACAGCTCAGTTCGCAGTGGATCGTCGTCAAAGCTGATACACACTTCTGTGATGCTATTGAACACAATGGCATCATCTACGCGATTGACAAAGCAGATGGCACCACATATTGCTGGGACGACGCGAGTAAGTTGTTTCCGTCTGATGTTAATGATGACGCCATGACACTATTTGAACTTTTTGTTATGATTGACATATCCCTGTTTGAGCAGAATTTGAGTAGAACTATGGCAATGTATTAGAGATGTCGTAAATCAGCTATATTTGGAATGAGTTAATTCATGCGATTGTGACCATGTAATTACAGCCAATTTGTACCCCTGAATAATCAAACGGTTAGGAAGATATTGATATTCTCCTTATTTTATAGTAATCTATATACTACTAAATATGAGTGTGTATCAATGGCCATGTTAGTTTCCTCATTTTCATGATGTAGAAACATGCATCACAGTGTTGGTTTCATCTAACCATACATTAGGGAAGTAAATGTGCACATGGAGAACTCTATATTTGGAAGTAGTGAAATCCTGTAATGCTTACCATGTGTACATACGTATGTTCGCCCTTCAGCAATCAATGGCTATAATAATATGCTCACAAAAGTTTTGCCCACAGAACATGAGTATATAACAATGCATGGTCTGTTAGTTTCCTTGAAGAATTTGTTTGTGAGGACAGAACATGATTACATAACATGCATGACATGGTAGTTTCCTGTGAAGAATCGATTGTGAGATAACATGAGTATAACCATGCATGGCACTTCTATATTTTCGAACCCAGTATACATTTCCCTGTATTTTCCTCCCAGTTCCAACAGGGACATATCAATGTTGTTTCTTGCATTATCCTACTCATACTCTGAACAATGTTGATCTTACATTAACAATGGCTGTCCTTTTTGATATGATGCAGTGTCCCTACAGTTACTGCCCTTTGTAATCACACCACCTTTGCCAAAAACAGGGAAGCACAACTGGTTCCTCGCTCGATTAGACGATGGCAAAAGACTGATGATCATTCGGACACATGAGCTGGAAAAGTTATATTGCAAAAACCCCACTGTATGCAAGCACCATGAAATACGTGAGTATTCAGACAGTGGTTGTTATGTCTATGAGCAGGATACCAGCTTGTTGGGGCCTTCAAGATTTTTGAGTTGGAGGCGGGTAAACAACCTTGGTTCACACTCTCTGTTTCTCAGACTCAATTATCCGATTAACCAGGATATCACCGTTGGCAAGGACCTTGATGACAGAGAGGCTCTGTTTGCTATCAAAAACTGTGCACGGCGAGCCCTAGGAGTTCGGGAGCAAACCCCCCTGATTGTCAACGATACAACCTGCAGCCAAAAGAAGGTTTGAATGACAAAGGCATCTGGATTAACTTTGATCCTTGGATGTGTTGAGTCCGACAGGCAGTGATGTGGTTCAAGCCTTCAGGTTGATAGGTAATTGGGTATTGTGTCGAAAGGGTGGAGTACTGGTGTCTCCGGATCACTGGTGGCTGAACCAGGGCTGCAAATTATGATGGTGTTCGATCATCCCTCTTCGAATGACTTGTTGTCTTTGATGCTTGTTCTGGATGGTAGTACTCTCTTTTGTTATGCATATTCCTTGTCATTTGGTCATCCTCGTCTATGTCACTCTTACTATGTATAGTTGCCTCTATTTAGAATGTCATTCTTGTCTGGATCACGAGGGTTTGAGCGCTGCAGATGGGTGCATTTTGGTGGTGTAGCAAGAATTCTTACTATGTATAGTTGCATATATGTCAGTAGTAGTCACTAGTTAGTGTTTGAATGTTGTATATATCGTTGTCTCGAACTGTTTATTTTCTCGAACTACTGGTGGGCTAAATGAGGGCATCACCATTCTCCAGTGTTCAGAGTATATCTCCTTTTTTCAAGTTATAATTTGAGCTCAGTGTATCTTCGATGATGTACACTTGTTTGGGCCGGTGAGGTGTCGTTGAATATGGGCCGAGTAGTAACGCAATGCCAAATAGGTCAATTATGACTCTCAGGTCAGTCTCTCAAAAGATCTCAAAAAAAGGCCGGGCTCTAAAAAAAGAATAGGGACTCTAAGGCCGACATGCGGGCGCCACCGGTGTTTTCGTGCGCTTGCGCGCTGACAGCATATTGGCGCGTGTTCGAAATTCATGCTACCTTTTCATCCCCAATCTCCCACCGCTCCCCCACCTCAGGAATCTCGATTCCGACTCCAGTTCCCCCAAATCGCCCTCCTGTACTCCCTGTACTCAAGCTCACTATCATGTCGCCGGTCAACGCGGATCTCCAAGCCGGAGATCCTGAGGTTCGTCCTGCCTTCGGGCGCTGCGTGTTGTCGCTCAACAGTGGCATGGCAGCGCTTGACGACCAGTTTGCCGGCAAAGTGTTGATGGTAACTATCAACGGCGACCGGCCTCTCGTCTCGCCGGACGACCTTGTCGAATCTCTTGGCATTGTGCACGGCATCCAAATAAGTGACTTGCTCATCGAAGTCTATCCGCCACTGGCTGATTACTTCGTCAGGTTCCGGCTAACTTCCGACTTTAGTTGTGTGTTTGAATCTTCCCGGCATTTGTTCTGCGATGGCGCGGTGGTGAGCTTTGATCGGTGGCACCCAGGATGGGGCTCGGTGCCCTCTGAGCTTGAGTTTTTAACAAAGCTTACCTTCCACGGCATGCCTCGACATGCTTGGAACAGCGAGTCCATGAATGAGCTTATCAACGACCTTGGAGGTGAGCTCGTAAGTATGTTTGTTCCTCCAGACAGCCGGGCTCTGACGGTTATGGCATGGATGAAGAAGTCGTCCACCATACTGAAGATGATTGGTGTTGAGATACCAGTGCAGGAACCGGGGTTGTACTATTCGTTGCCACCAAGGTCGCCGTAGACCACGTTAGGGATGTACCTGTATCGGGTGTTCGTGCATGTCGAATTAGTGGTCAATCCATCAATCGAAGTCCTGCCGCCGCCGCTGGTGCCCGGGTCCATCGACGACGTCCATTACAGGAGTCAACGTCAGACTTTCCCGGTGTTGCTCGGAACGATGGATGGCACAGGGCCTACTCCATCGCGCGGCGGAGGCCACTGCTTCTTTGGGAGAAGAGGCAGGGCTGGCTGCCTGGATGTGCTCTAATTTGAGGTAACAACTGAATCTTGTCAGATACTGGTTAAATCCGAGCTACGGGTGTGAAGCACTGATGTGCCATTACATTTGATTGTGACCTGTTCTATTTTTTTACCTGGACTTTTTGAGAAAGGGTTGTACGTCAACTTAATGTTCTAGCAGAACTTATATATTGTGTTGTTTGTCTGTCTTCTTTCCAAAGCATTCAAGATATTTCCCCGTCATTGATAAAGACAATGAACCGTTATGTACGAGTTCATTGGTTTCAACATAGCCCTACCCATAGCGATCCACTGCTTCCACCCTGATTGTGCCGCCCGCGTAAAAAATTTATATGCAGGTACAGTGTGCTATGAGGTTCTATATGATTGTGTCAACTATATAAGTTTTTACTGAGCATCATCAATGCATATGGCCGAAAGATGTATTTACGAGCATCGACCGATTGGTCTCTCTCTCTCAAACACACACATACGCACGCACACATGCACACACGCACAAGTGGGACCTGTTGAATTATTTCTTCGCTCGTGACAGCTTTTAATTAGGTTCCACTATACTCTAACTTTTTTCTTAAGTTATTAATTGAGCTCAGTGACTTCAAAAAATTGTACAGAAGCCTTGTTTGGGCCTTTCCGGCGTCGCTGAATGTGGGCTGAGTAGCCATGTAAGGTTGTACTGTACTACACAGGCCTTTTTTTCAACATCAGCAATGCAACTGGGCCGGCGGTTGTAAACAATCCGGGTCAACTCGTTATTCTCCGCCCCGCTGGGCTGGAAATATTTCCTAGGAGGATGCATTAGGCTTAACAAGAAAATGGGCTTTAAGAAATAATAAATGGGATGTAATTATAAAAACTGGGCAGTAACTATAAAAAAATGAACCAAACACGTAATTAGTTTATAAAATATTACTTTTGGATTTTGAAAATTTTAATTTCATTAATTGTTGCGCGCGCAATGTTTCGTTGGATTTTTACGTAATACAAATTTATATTGAAATTGTATTTAATCTCACTAGAAATTTTGGGACAAAAATATTTAGGATCCCATCAAAATGTGGGAAATTTTATTGAATTCTGTTTTGAACGGTTGGCTGAAATTATTAATCGTTGTCCTAGCTAGAAAATGGGTTGTACTTTTAACAAACTGTAAATGGGTTGTAGTAAATTCCATTAGAATTAAAAAATGGGCTATACATTCTTACAAATCGCAAATGGGCTATAAGTTCTCTGGAACACACTTGTGGGCCTACTAAGTTGACGCGTATGCAAGGCATTGTCAACTTATAGTCAACACACAGTTCAAGCAGCAGTGTCCGTTGGATGTCCATCCAGCGGATGTTGTGCTTCTTCTTCAATCTCGGATATTCTAGCTTCAGCCGCCCAAAAAATGATTCCTCCCCCTGACATCTGGGGCGCATCATTTCGAGACTGACCTGTGGGCCTACTAAGTTGAGGGTTTGTCAACTTAGTCAATATAAATGATTCTAGTTGTAGTGACCGTACGATGTCCATCCAACGGCCGTCGTGATTCTTCAACCTCTGGTCTTCTTGCTCCAGCCGCCCAAAGCAGCGCCAGTCGTGCCGCCTGCTCCTGCCTCCCGTGGTCGGCTGTGCTGCCGCGGAGGCCTTACCGCCCCCTACCAGTCCCACCGCTGGCCAGGCCCTGCGGCGACGACATCCTCACACCGCAGCCAAACCAGTGAACCCTTGTACTCCTCTCCGCGTGGGCATCCACTGCCGCATCTTCCCCGGCTCCACGTCATCCCCTTCCAAGGCCTCGCCGTCGTCCATCGCCTTGGTGCTCTCGGCGCGGCGTGGTCAATGTGGTCAACGACCGACTTCCCTAGGAAGAGTGATGTACGTGGAGAGGCTGACAGCTGGGTCCATGGCCGCAACAAGGAAGTGCCTTCATATTACGCGGAAAATAATGATTCCTCCACCTGACAGAAGGGACCCACCGGACGGGGCACCGTATTTCCTGAAAAAAACATTTCCCCCGTGACTGCTGGGACCCACCAGCTATATCTTCGCACGCAAGGAAGTGCGTCCATAATACGGGCAAAAAAATGATTCCCCCCTGATTTCTAGGCCCCACCAGCTACATCTTCGCACGGAAGGAAGTGCCAGACAGTCGGGACCCACCTGGTCGAAGCGTACATAGCGTTGTCATTCTGGTCGCGAACGTGTACGTACATACCGGTCGATGTAGAGGCGCGCACGTGTTGTAGTAGAGGCGTGCATGTAGCATGTACACGTATGTACAGCGACCAGGGTGCAAGAAAGTAAATACGGCCATGTACGTACATACGGGCGGGGTCTCGAACGCCTACTCGCGCATACGTATGGCTAGGGCTCGTGTACATGGCTAGGTCGGAACAGAGAAACTGCATCGTCATCGTGTTCATCGGGAGGCAACGGAATGCGTCGTTTTCATCGGGAGGCAACGGAACGCGTGCTGTTCATTGGGAGCCAACCGGCTTGGACGGAACAGCCGATGGAAACGAGGCCTGGCATACCGCAGAACCAGGAAAGGGCCTTGTGTTCGACAGGCCACGGTCGAAACGGGATCCTGTTCATCGGGAGGGGTCTGGCGTACCGCAAAACGGTCGAAACGGGGTCTTGTTTATCGGGAGGGGTGTGGCATACCGCAAAACGGAGAAACGGACTTGTGTTGGAGCACTACAGTCGAAACGGGGGTCCTGTTCATCGGGAGGGGTGTGGCGTACCGCAAAACGGGACTCCACGGGATATTGTTCATCTCCACTGTCGACTACCTCCACGGGCTACTATTCATCCACCATCGACCTCCTCCAGCCTCCACCTGCAACTATTCATCCATGGGCTCCTGTTCATCCAGCCTCCACCGCGCGCTCCTCCACCGGCTACTGTTCAACCAGACCTCTCCATGGGGTCCTGTTCAACCACCCCTCCATGGGCTACTGTTCATCTAGCCCTCCACCGGCTACTGTTCAACCAGCCCTCCACGGGGTCGTCCTATTCATCCAGCCCTCCACGGGGTCCTGTTCCCACCGGCTCGATCGATCGGGGTACTGTTCATCCAGCGGCAACAACCTCTACTACCACGGGTTGCTGTTCATCCAACCTCCCACCGGGAACTGTTCATCCAAACCCCCCAACAACAATCACTGTTCATCCAGAGGCAGCATCGATCGGCTTCAGTTAGCAGCAGTAGCGAAGGAATCACTCGGGTTCAGTTAACAGCAAGGGATCGATCGCTCGGGTTCAGTAACGTAGCTAGTGCAATCGCTCGGGTTCAGTTAGAGCCCAACGCCTCGCCCGGGTTCAGTTAGAGCCCAATGCCTCGCACACACGCGTGTACGTACGAGAGAAATGTGCATCGCTCGGCCCCCGAGTGATAGTGCCACTATCCCTAGGTGGTTTTGGTAATTACTAACTACATATAGCTCATTGAACTAATGCTGTTTCAAGATGATAATTTCAGAAAGTTCAATGATTGGCATGGCATGGATTAGGAATGTGGACCCCTCAAAATGCTAAGGACAAATATTGGCTCAAGCTCAAGACTCTACATTTTCATTTTAGTGATCCAAGATCACATTGAGTCCATAGGAAAAGCCAATTCTATAAAAAGGGGATGAGGTGTTGCTTAATGGCTTGCTTGCTCAAAGTGCTTAGTGATATGCTCCAAAAGCCATCAACCCCTTTCTCATATCCACATATGTCCCATACCAAAATTCAAACTCGGCCCCACCGATTTGATCTATCCGGCGCCACCGAGTTCATTTGACATAGCCACTGCCAGAAACACTAGTCACTTCGGTCTCACCAATAGGGATCTCGGTCTCACCGAGATTGCAAACTCTCTATTTCCCTTCGTAAGGTTTCGATCTAACCGAGATGATCGACCGGTCCCATCGAGTTCGCAATGCAAACTCTCCGTTACCCCTTCGTAACATTTCGGTCTCACCGAAATGAGCGAATCGGTCCCACCGAGTTTGCCTGACCAACTCTCTGGTTAGCTTACACTACTAGGGAAAAGCCTAGCAGCAGCGCGGTTTCTAGGTACATCAGTAGCGCGGGGACCGGCGCTACTAATAAGGCGCTACAGCTAACCCGTAGCAGCAGCGCGTGCACACCCGCGCTACTGCTATACAAGTGTAGTAGCAGCATGTTGCGTGGAAGCTCGCTACTGCTAATAGCTCTAGCGTGCTTTGGCTGGACGCGCTACTGCTACTGTCACGCTGCTGCTAACTTTTCTCCACTCGCTACTGCTAATTTTAGTAGTTTTTGATTTTTTTGCTGCATATTTGTTTTGTATTTGAACAGGCTTTATACAAGAATCTTTAGCAGATACAAATGTCATCATGATACACATACAAATGGCTGCGAGACCACAAATGTAATCATAGCATATACATACTAGTCTCATCATAATCATCCTCCAACACAAAGTGGTATCTCGTCATCATCTCGAAAATGACGATACATGCAAGTCTCGAATACTTTCAACTACAACGTCATCCATCTAAACAATGGTATACGCGAGAAGAGCTATCACTATGAGTGAGAGCAGAACTATGCAGTACATGAGGCGGCGGTTACGAGTCCTCTCTCGCGCTAGCGTGAACCTCAAGTAACTAGCTTCTCCTTCTTGTCTACTTTTGAAGCCTTTATGGCTGGCGCCCGAGACCCCATTCACTTGCGCCTGACACTCAGGCCACTCGTTGTACACCCCCGGAACCTTCCCTTTGTACACGACATAGCACTGCCATCTCGCCATCAAGAAACTAGGTACATATTAGAGATGCATCTTCATCAAGAGGATGTACAATCATATGCAACAAAATATACTAGAGCAACATGAAAAAGAAAGGGTTAGCAACTAGATGCAACATACAGTATGCAAACTAATTAACTAGAGGTACGCAGGTCATCGTACCCAAACTAACAAAGTAGCGTTACACAAGTTCGGCTGGGACCATGGACATCACAAAGTTTCATCGCTACAGAAAGTATACAAGTTCAACCGACACATATAATCATCATCGACATCGTAAATCACTAGAAGTTCCATCCTTCCATATCATCGAGGATGGACCCTAGCTTCTTGAACAGCGTGAGGTCATGGCGTTTCATGCCTATGCGAGTTCGGACGTCAGCTCGCGATATAGGGCCGTGGTGGAACATCCCCTTCTCATCGACGACTTCTTTCATGACGATCGTCGCAATGTCCCTTTGGATGCGAAAGAAGTCATCTCTAAGTTTATAATCCGCTTCTCCATGAGATTCTACCCACTTGTGGATATGATCATCATTTCTGCTTGTCATGCGAAGCTTTTGGTGATCCGTGCTGAACTCAATCATGAGATGGAGGATGTAGAATCCATCTTTCTTGCTTGGTTTTGGGACATGGATGCAGTAGAAGTTAGTTTTATGCGCAAAACCCATCTGCTTGTTCCTTTGTTTCCTGATCTGCATGTGGCCACCTCTAATGCTGAAGCCTTGGAGAGCATCATCTAGAATATTCATTATGTGGGTGTAGTCCTTCTTCTCGTAGTCTCTGGAAGGGTCGAAATACACGGCGTGGGAGAGTCGCGGGTAAAGAACGACAAGGATGGCGCGCCCGTTGCTGCGGGGAAAAGACACCTGAAATTATTCTCCATATGAGCGAGAAGGAATGATTGAAATGTACAAAAGGGTTGTCCGGAACTGACTTACTTTGGATGATAAGGCAGGAGGACAATTTCCTGGTCCTTATTCTATACCATGAAGTTTTGGAGGTAGTCCCTAGCAGTTTCACGGTCAAAGTCACCGAGACTCAAGAAAGACTCGTGCATGTAGTACGGATCCGCCACACAGATTTGCGAGACTTCTTCTCTCTTCATGACGGAGCTCATATGTAGCGCAAAAAGGCGGACGATTGTAAAATCGAGCCGCCTTGTCAGAAACATCTCAAAGATATGGTCAAACCGCGGGAAGAACACCTCCGCGGGCCGTGTGTCAACGTAGCACTTCCCCTCAGGCACACGAGCCGCGTATGTCGGATATCCTGGATCCTTCGACGCTAGTAGGCTTTTCTTAGTTGACAACACATGGTCGTGCAGTCTCCTGAGATCCCCTGATAGTGCCTCCAACGGTTTCGGTGGTAGCATCGGCTCGCCCGTGAGATGGACCATGGCCGCACCTTTCACGGGTACACGCTCTTCAGAATCCATCGTCTGGCTGCTATGTGCTCTGGCTTGTTTGGAGGCAGCTATCTTCCCTGATCTCTTCCTCTCCTTTTTCTTGGGCACACCTTCTAGACCCTTCCTTAACCCCTGCCCCAGTGTTCCCAGGCTAAGCACTGTGCGACCCCCGGCTAGTTGAGCCTGTGTTGAGGCGGCATCTTCAGGCGTGTCCTGTGAGGATTTCATGAAGAGGGACTTTTTTCAATCCCTACCACGACCTTCCTGCCCGGGAAGATCATCCATATCCTCATTAGCATGCTGATAGCCCGATTCGTCATATGGTTGACTCATCATATCTAAGTCACACTCATACGCGTTTGTATTGAGGAAAGCCATTGGGTTGACCTCCGTCTCATCATCCATTCTCTGTTCTACAGGACCGATTACATCAGCTAGTACTATTGCACCCCCTTCATCAGATCGTCTGCCGCTCTCACCCGGCACTACAAGAGCTGGTAATTGCGTAGGCGGGGTGGTGGTCTCCGCACATGCTTGTTGATGTGTGGTTATTGGTGTGCTCTCGGCTGGCTCCAGACGAATAAGATTCTTCAGCCATAGCAGCACCCAACCCTTGCAGCTTCCAATCCGCGGTGGGGCCTCGTCGTCCTCTCCCACATGCTGTACTGGAGGAGGCAAATCCTCGTGCCCCGATTTCACACTGGACAAGTTAACCCTAAAGTGCCCAGCGGGGATCGGTTGGTTGTGGAACGTGGGTTGCAAGGGGTTCATTATCATCCCCTTTCCCACGTCCACCTTCTGGCCTTTGATCAAGTAGAGTATGGTGCACGGGGTTTCTTCGGCCTGCAAACACATGTCTGTGGCGTAAAACATCCGAAAGGCAACGAAAATGGAATATTATATATATATATATATATATATGTTGGTGCGACATGTAATTACCGTGAGGGCGTTGAGCTCAGCCAAAGACGAAGGCCCACCTAGCGCGCCAGAGACTGAGGACGGGCTGCTATGAGCGGGAGCGACTGCGAGAGGAGGCCCGGTTGCGTGAGCAAGTGATGGTGCGGTGGTGTTGTTGTTCACGGAGTTGCTCCCGACGAAACTGGGCAACGGAAATCATGTACCGTCTTGTCTGGATTTTCCTTCGTCCAGTTGATGATAGCTAAAACCAAGTTAGTAGCAAAATCATTTCTGCAGGCAGTTACAGCTGCATTGACTGCCTGCTGTAGCAACTCATTTTTCTCCTCGGCTGTTTTTTCGCGTCCTCAGCTGCTTTTTTCTCGACCGCAAGCTTCACCTTCGCGTCGATGTCCGCCTGACTAAACTTCCTTTTCTGCTTATTGGCCTCCGGGCCCTCGTTGTAAAACACCTTCCACGTGGCGCCGTCTCCAGCGCCGTGCACACAACCATATTGCGGCCGCTGGCCCAAAGGGAGTCCCTTAAGTTTGTTCAAGGCCCGGTTGAGAGGGGTGTCCCACTTGGGCCTCATCGGAGAAGTAGGGCTTTCGGCTGCAAGCTGGTGTTGCTTCTCCTGCAGAAGGAGCATGAACCGTTTAGGAATGTGTAGTCGACTAGATCTGGAGCTAAATTTAAGGTGGTAAAAGAATAATTACCGGTAGTCTAATCAATTTCCTCGTGATCTGGTCCATGTAAAAACCTTCTTTTCCTTGTCCCACTTGTAGCGGGCCCTGATGAAGTCACGCTCCAAGGGGTTGGTGAACTTCGCGAAGGGGTCTGGGATACCCGCGGCTTCACGTTCCGCGTCCTCCTTATCCCATATGGGCCTTTTACCGAGGTAGCCATGGCTTCCGAGGCGATGCTTCCCCGTGTTCCTTTGCTGAAGGCTCTTGAATTTCGCAGCCTTAGCCTTGGCTGCCTCGGTAGCGCAAGTGTCCTTGAACTTTTCGAACTCCTCTTCCGTAAGTGTCGGATTTTCCTCCAGAATCTTGGACAGGGGTTCCTCAGCCTCAATAGCTCGTTTCACCCTCCCTTTCCAGGAGGCCAAATCATTGCTGAACATGCCCATGGCGTGATTGTTAATCTTTTTCATCTTCGGATCATCCCACGGTTGTTCTATGTTATCATCCCGGTCGGGGAACTTGAATCTCTTGTGCAACTTCGTCAGGAGCAACTGCGTCAAATGTTCTTTACTCCTTAAGTCATCGTTGTTGATGCTCGCACATTCCCGTAGGATGCATCCTACTTGGTTCCCATAGCATTTGCTAGGTTCTTCCGGCTCTAATAGCTCAAACTTGCCAGGTGCCATCTTTGTGATCACCAGTCGTCCAATCCCTAGTTTGTTAGGTTTTCGTATCCTCTGCTTCTTCTTTTCGGTAGCGGCATCGGCGTCGGTACCCTCCCCGCCGGTATCTTCCCCGCCGGTACCTTCCCCGCCGGTCTCGGCGCCACCATCGGTTTCGACGCCGCCATCGGTGCCGGCGCCGTCGGTGTCGATGTCGGCGTCAGTACCATCATCGAGGCCGACCTGCAAACCTTGACTTTGCAACTGCTTAGCAGTCAAATAGTCGAGGTACTCTTGTTCACCCTCATAATCCATCTCGTCTGCATCTTGGTCAGAAGGCCCAGTTTTTTCGTTGTTCGACATGTTTCCTATGATTAAGTCTCCTCGTTTAATTCTAAAACTATGAAAAAATGAGAAATGACATAAAAAGAAATCTATGTTTGCCGGAATGTCGTTTCCCACTCAAAAAAAACTCCCAACACTTGATATGCCTACTATCTAGCACAAATCATGCCAAAATTCACGAAAAATTTCGGCATGACCATTGCTAAAAAATGGACATATTGAGCGCCTGAAATTCACCGGAACGGAAATGAATCAACATTCCAGCGTAACTTAGCCCACTCGGATCATTTACCCTGCACATAATCATCATGTCCAAATGACATGTCCAAATTCCAAATCTCACATGTCCAAAACATCACATGTCCACATATCACATGTCCACTTCAAATTTGCATATAAAAGGAAGAAAATATAGAACTTGAAGAAAAACATAACTAAATTCATAACCTAATTAACCATCCACCCTAACTAAAACCTAAGTAAATTAACCAAAAAACCTAGCTACCAAAGAGAGGAGGAGCGGTGGGGGGCTTACAGAGGGTGCGGGCCCGACGACGGCCGAGGTTGGGAGGAGTCAGGGTCGGGGTCGAGCGCCGGGGCCGGTGTCGGGGTCGGTCGGGGTCGGGGTCGGGGCCGGGGTTCGGGTCGGGGTCGGGGGCCGGGGCCGGAGCCGGTGCTGGGTTCGGTCGGGGTCGGCCTCGGGGGTGAGCGCAGAGGCGCGGCGACGGCAGGGCTCCGGCGGCGCGACGGGGGAAGAGAGAGTGTGGGGATTTGGGGGAAAAGCGGCGGGATGAAGGGAGAAGTGGGGATTTTGGGGGTTAAGTGGGCATAGCAGTAGAGCATTTAGGCAAAACGCGATATAGCTACTCCAGGTAGTGATAGCGGTTTCGTGTAGAAACCGCTACTGCTATCTTGACTAGCTGTAGCTCTTTTCTCACAAAAGCGTTGCTGCTATAACCAGTACCTATATAACAGTTTTCCTGTTTGTTTCCTTCTATTTTCTTTTCCTTTATTTTCTCTCACTTTTCTTTTATTTTTTTCTGAGAGCAGTGAACGAAGGGAAGGCGATATATATTGCATCATTTGACGGTTAAATATGTATACAAAATAGGAACATATATATTGCATCATTGGAGCCATGAATAATAATGGCTAAGTGTGTATACAAAATAGGAACATATATATTACATCATTTGACCGATAACATACGGTTCCTCAGCATTGACGTTTTCGTTTTTGAGTCAGCTTCTTTCCCTTCTTGTTCGTTATAGAATAATTGAGCCCCTCATTGTGACTTTGCCTTTTCCATGGAATACGATTTTTCTTAGGTAACGTAGTATTGATTCTTCTTTTGACGTATACTTCATGATCATCGTCATCTTCCCTCATTGGGTTGCCATACTGATCGTAGTCTTCCTCGTTGGCGACTCCATCCATTCCAATGATGTTCCTTTTGCCTCTCCTCACGACAACACGGCAGGGATTGCGCGGGTCAGTTATGAAGAAGCATTGTGTCATGTTCTTAGCGTGTACCCATGGCTCGTTTTTTGCGATAGCGTTCACGGTAGCGCTCTTGGCGTCGGGTATAGTCATGGTAGTGAAATTCCGGTTTTCTCTTTCAACATTCTTAGCCCATCTGACACGGAACATCGTTGTGTTGTGCAGTCCAGAGTAGTCAAGCTCCCAGATCTCCTCGACCCTTCCGTAAAATCTTTCAGTTGCGCCGTTGTCACTGCCGGTCATGCGTTCCATCGTCACCCCTGAGTTATGATCATCATTGTCCATATCTTTGGCCTCCGTGTAGAACATGTATCCGTTGATATCGTACGCCTAATAGGTTACGAGGTTGGGCGAGGGGCCATGTGCTAAGGCGTATATGAGCAATCCGTCCTTAGAGCCCTCCTCCAGGGGATTAGCAATAATATGTTGTTTGAACCAATGCAGGAAAGTGGAGTTGTGCTCTCTAGTAACTTCAGCGTCCGTCCTGCATACCCCCGGTCACGATACTTCTTTGCGATAATTTCTTTGTGCAGTTCCACGAAAGGATCTACCTCGTCTAGGTGTTGTAGCACTACCAAGTTTGCTCTGTCAAAGTCGCTGCATCGATCTGAGTATGCCACGTGCAATTCCCTGCGACCGTTGGAGTGACCTTCTCCTTCGAGCCTCCCATCGTGCTTGTTTACGGGCAAACCAACACTAACACCAGGCGGTTGGTCTATGCCATATAGAAAATTGTCGCAGAAAGAGATGCACTCTTGTGTCAGATAGCCCTGGATGATGCTTCCATCCGGACGGGACATGTCACGAACGAATCCTTTGATGATCCCATTCATCCTCTCAAAGGGCATCATGTTGTGCAGAAATGACGGCCCCAGGTCTATTATGTCGTCCACAATATGGACACACAGATGCACCATCACGTCAAAGAACGCGGGCGGGAAGTACATCTCAAGCTCATTCAGTATCACAACGATCTCTTCCTGTAGCCTTCGGAGCTTCTTCACACTGATCAACTTTCGAGAGATGACGTCGAAAAAGTTGCAGAGACCAATAAGCCTGTCACGGACGTGCTTGTCCAGTATCCCTCTAAGGGCAACAGGTAGTATCTGCGTCATCATCACATGACAGTCATGGGACTTCATCCCGCTGAACCTTTTCTTGTCTGTGTCTAGATATCTGCTTATCTTGCCACAGTAACCAAAACTAACTTTGACTCTGGTAAGGCACTTAAAGAATTGATCGATCTCAGCATGACTTAAGGTGAAGCAAGAAGGAGGCAATAATCCTCTTTCTTTATTTTCTTGCCCTTCTTCTCCCGCGCCTCTGTCTCCGTCTCTGTCTCGTTTGACTTTTTACGGGGCGGCATGTGCAGATCTTTCCTGATATTCAAATCTTGCAAGTCTTTTCTTGCCTTCGGCCCATCCTTGGTCTTATCCGGCATGTTCATCAGTGTCGCGAGCAAGCTCTCAAGGACATTCTTACAGATATGCATTTGACCAAGGAAATGAGGTGTATCGAGTTTGTGCCAGTACTCCAAGTCCCAGAACACAGACCTCGTCTTCCATTCCTTCAGCAGCGCCTCCGGCGCCTTTTTCATCGTCTTTCCCAGCGTGGGGCACTCCTTCCAGTTTTTCAACAGCTCATAGATTTCGGCACCACTCCGCTTACATGGAGGTCCTCGATGCTCATCTTGACCATTGAATAGATCTCCACGGTTTCTCCATGGGTCGTCTAGTTCGAGCCATCTTCGATGCCCCATGTACACGATTTTCCCAAACCCACCATCTTTCCTTGACGTTAGTTGCTGAGACGTCATATCATCCATGCACCGCGAGCATCCGCAATATCCATGGCACACCTGGCCTGCGACATATCCGTAACCGAGATAGTCGTGCACCGTCGTGATCAGCGCGGCTCTCATGTAGAAATACTCGCCTTTGCTGGCGTCCCATGTCTTGGCCGGTGTTTTCCATAACGTGTCTAACTCCTCTTGAAGTAGCCCCAGATACAAATTAATATTATTTCCTGGTTGTTTCGTCCCTTGAATAAGCATGCTCATGTGAATGTACTTCGACTTCATGCACAACAAGGGGTGGGGAGTGAGGGAGTCCTGGATTAGGGGGTCCTCGGACAGCCGGACTATATGCTTTGGCCGGACTGTTGGACTATTAAGATACAAGATTGAAGACTTCGTCCCGTGTCCGGATGGGACTCTCCTTGGCGTGGAAGGCAAGCTTGGCAATTCGGACATGTAGATCTCCTCCCTTGTAACCGATTCTGTGTAACCCTAGCCCCCTCCGGTGTCTATATAAATCGGAGGTTTAGTCCGTAGGACAACAACAATCATACCATAGGCTAGCTTCTAGGGTTTAGCCTCTACGATATCGTGGTAGATCAACTCTTGTAATACTCATATCATCAAGATCAATCAAGCAGGAAGTAGGGTATTACCTCCATCGAGAGGGCCAAAACCTGGGTAAACATTGTGTCCCCCGCCTCCTGTTACCATCCGCCTTAGACGCACAGTTCGAGACCCCCTACCCGAGATCCGCCGGTTTTGACACCGACATTGGTGCTTTCATTGAGAGTTCCACTGTGTTGTCATCATAAGGCTTGATGGCCTATCTCGTTGTCAAGGACAACATCACCTCTGGGGGAGCCCTGGCTATAGGCCAAACTCTCCGACTAGGAGGCTTCGTCATGACCGCCCGCTCGGCCGTTGCGCCGACTATGACTTCTCGGGTCATCGAAAACAGCCTCCGCATCGGCTCGGAATTCTCCGAGCAGATGGATCCAATGGAGCTCTCTTCCTTGAACGAGCTCTTGGATCGCATCGCCGCCTTGGGAGTCACCACGGACTATGATCGGATCGGGCTTAAACCCGACCAAAGGGAGATTAACTCTCCGCCGGTCACCCATCAGATAGCGGTGGTGGAGGAGCAACGCAGCAATTCTTCCTCTATCTTGAGGACAAACTATATCCGGATTCCCGAGCTCTCCGAGACGGATACCCGTCTACGGGAGGACATGGCCCAAGCTTTGAACCTAGAATCAGACAGCGGGCCAAACCTATTGGGCAACATCCCGGAGCCCGAACTTCCAAGATCGGAAACTCCTTCGCCCCTGGGTCTCAGATCGAGTCAGGGTTCGGACTTAAATCCTCCCACCCACCCAGATATAAGCGATCTTTCCCACATTAGACAAGAGCCCCAAGAGACAGTACGTCACTATTGGGCCAGATTCCTCCTTGTAATGAACAAGGTCAAGGACTGTTGCGAGGAAGACGCAATTTCATTCTTTTGCAATAATTGCACGGACAAGGGAATCCTCAACACCATAAGTCGCCGTGACATAGCACACTTCGCCGACTTGGCAGCCATAGTACAGAAGTACTGTGCGATGGAAAGCGCCTGGAAAACCCAAACAAAATTTTGGGATCCTCCGGCACTCACTAAACCCCCCGTCCGAACTAAAAGGGTGTACTCTCGTAAGTCACCCGATCCAATTACAAAGAAAGAAAAGCCCACTACAGGGCATGGAACTGTATTGGAGGGATGGCTCAATGGGCCATGCAAGATTCACAGTACAGCTGATACCATGCCAACACATAGCCTTAGAGCATGTTGGGTACTCCGGCAGGTGGCCAAGAGTGGCGAGGATATCCTCATCAACAATGCAACAGAGCACAGTCCGGTGGAAAATAACAATACAGTATTGACAGTCTTTGAGACCTTCGCCTCAAATAATAGGCATAAGCGAGCACTCCGCAGCCTTGCCGAAGTCTGCCATGTGGCAGCAGTAAATCCATGGAGCGACACGGCTATAACCTTCAATGCCAGTGACGAACCTAAATTCCTTACAGCCTGAGCACCAGCTGCCTTGGTCCTTTGTCCAATTGTGGACGGCTTCCGGCTTACTAAAGTGCTCATGGACAGCGGCAACGGATTAAACCTCATCTACGAAGAAACTCTTAGCAAAATGGAAATAGACAGAAGCCGCATTGAGCAAAGCAGCACGACCTTCAGAGGAATCATCCCTAGTCGAGAGGCATGCTACGCGGGAAAAATCACACTAGACGTGGTATTCGGCACGCCGGAGAATTATAAATCTGAAGAAATCACATTCCAAGTGGCCCCGTTCTGTAGCGGATACCACGCCCTTTTAGAGCAGGAGGCATTCACGATCTTCCAAGCTATACCCCATTACGGGTACATGAAGCTAAAAATGCCTGGGCCCAATGGAATCATCACTCTAGATAGTGATCCGGACATAGCACTCCACGCCGAAAATAAAACTGCCGCACTAGCCCTCGAGGCGTTATCCAAAGCCCTCGCGGCCAAAGAACTGACGGCGCTGCGCTCCACAGTGGACAGGGACGACGTGATACTCGACAAAAGATCCAAATCCACCTCTTTTAAACCAGCGGATGAAATAGTCAAATTCCACGTCCACCCAACGGACCCTACAAAAATAGCATCCATCGGGGCACAATTAAACTGTTGGGGAACGTAGTAATTTCAAAATTTTCCTACGCACACGCAAGATCATGGTGATGCATAGCAACGAGAGGGGAGAGTGTTGTCCATGTACCCTCGTAGACCGACAGTGGAAGCGTTTATCACAACGCGGTTGATGTAGTCGTACGTCTTCACGATCCGACCGATCAAGTACCGAACGCACGGCACCTCCGAGTTCAGCACACATTCAGCTCGATGACGTCCCTCGAACTCCGATCCAGACGAGTGTTGAGGGAGAGTTTCGTCAGCACGACGGCGTGGTGACGATGATGATGTTCCACCGACGCAGGGCTTCACCTAAGCTCCGCAACGATATTATCGAGGTGTAATATGGTGGAGGGGGCACCGCACACGGCTAAAAGATCGTTGATCAATTGTTGTGTCCTTGGGGTGCCCCCCTGCCCCCGTATATAAAGGAGCAAGGAGGAGAGGGCCGGCCAAGGGGAGGTGGCGCGCCCAAGGGGGGAGTCCTACTCCCACCGGGAGTAGGACTCCTCCTTTCCTTGTGGGAGTAGGAGTAGGGAAGGGGGAAGGAGAAAGAAGGAAGGGGGCGCCCCCCCCTCCCTAGTCCAATTTGGACTAGCCCATGGGGAGGGGTGCGGCCACCCTTTGGGGTCTTTCTCTCCTTTCCCGTATGTTTTGATTGTGAGATAATTTTACTCAACGGGTCTGTCACATTCAGATCCGTAAGTATTTTGCAAATTTCTATGTTTACAATGCTCTGAACGGAGCTACTCTAGCTAATTGCTCCCACTTTCAATATGTATCAAGACCGAGACTTAGAGTCATCTAGATTTAGTGTCAAAACTTGCATCGACGTAACCCTTTACGACGAACCTTTTGTCACTTCCATAATCGAGAAACATATCCTTATTCCACTAAGGATAATTTTGACCGTTGTCCAGTGATCTACTCCTAGATCACGATTGTACTCCCTTGCCAAAATCAGTGTAGGGTATACAATAGATCTGGTACACAACATGGCATACATTATAGAACCTATGGCCAAGGCATAGGGAATGACTTTCATTCTCTTTCTATCTTTTGCCGTGGTCGGGCTTTGAGTCTTTACTCAATTTCACACCTTGTAACACAGGCAAGAACTCTTTCTTTGACTGTTCTATTTTGAACTACTTCAAAATCTTGTTAAGGTATGTACTCATTGAAAAACTTATCAAGCGTCTTCATCTATCTCTATAGATCTTGATGCTCAATATGTAAGCAGCTTCACCGAGGTCTATCTTTGAAAAACTCCTTTCAAACACTCCTTTATGCTTTGCAGAATAATTCTACATTATTTCTGATCAACAATATGTCATTCACATATACTTATCAGAAATGCTGTAGTGCTCCCACTCACTTTCTTGTAAATACAGGCTTCACCGCAAGTCTGTATAAAACTATATCCTTTGATCAACTTATCAAAGCGTATATTCCTACTCCGAGATGCTTGCACCAGTCCATAGATGGATCGCTGGAGCTTGCATATTTTGTTAGCACCTTTAGGATTGACAAAACCTTCTGGTTGCATCATATACAACTCTTCTTTAATAAATCCATTAAGGAATGCAGTTTTGTTTATCCATTTGCCATATTTCATAAAATGTGGCAATTGCTAACATGATTCAGACAGATTTAAGCATAGATACGAGTGAGAAACTCTCATCGTAGTCAACAACTTGAACTTGTCGAAAACCTTTTTGCGACAATTCTAGCTTTGTAGATAGTAACACTACTATCACTGTCTGTCTTCCTCTTGAAGATCCATTTAATCTCAATGGCTCGCCGATCATTGGGCAAGTCAATCAAAGTCCATACTTTGTTCTCATATATGGATCTCATCTCAGATTTCATGGCCTCAAGCCATTTCCCGGAATCTGGGCTCATCATCGCTTCCTCATAGTTCGTAGGTTCATCATGGGCAAATAACATGACCTCCAGAACAGGATTACCGTACCACTCTGGTGTGGATCTCACTCTGGTTTACCTACGAGGTTTGGTAGTAACTTGATCTGAAGTTACATGATCATCATCATTAACTTCCTAACTAATTGGTGTAGGAGTCACAGGAACAGATTTCTGTGATGAACTACTTTCCAATAAGAGAGCAGGTACAGTTACCTCATCAAGTTCTACTTTCCTCCCACTCACTTCTTTCGAGAGAAACTCCTTCTCTAGAAAGGATCCATTTTTAGCAACGAATGTCTTGCCTTCGGATCTGTGATAGAAGGTGTACCCAACAGTCTCCTTTGGGTATCCTATGAAGACACATTTCTCCGATTTGGGTTTGAGCTTATCAGGATAAAACTTTTTCACATAAGCATCGCAACCCCAAATTTTAAGAAACGACAACTTTGGTTTCTTGCTAAACCTCAGTTCATAAGGCGTCGTCTCAACGGATTTTGATGGTGCCCTATTTAACGTGAATGCAGCTGTCTCTAATGCATAACCCCAAAACGATAGTGGTAGATCGGTAAGATACATCATATATCGCACCATATCTAATAAAGTACGATTACGACGTTCGGACACACCATTACACCGTGGTGTTCCAGGTGGCGTGAGTAGTGAAACTATTTCACATTGTTTTAACCGAAGGCCAAACTCGTAACTCAAATACTCTTCTCTACGATCAGATCGTAGAAACTTTATTTTTCTTGTTACGATGATTTTCCACTTCACTCTGAAATTATATGAACTTTTCAAATGTTTCAGACTTATGTTTCATTAAGTAGATATACCCATATCTGCTCAAATCATCTGTGAAGGTGAGAAAATAACGATATCCGCCAAGAGCCTCAATATTCATCGGACCACATAGATCTGTATGTATGATTTCCAACAAATCTGTTGCTCTCTCCATAGTTCCGAAGAACGGTGTTTTGGTCATCTTGCCCATGAGGCACGGTTCGCAAGTACCAAGTGATTCAAAATCAAGTGATTCCAAAATCCCATCAGTATGGAGTTTCTTCATGCGCTTTACACCAATATGACCTAAACGGTAGTGCCACAAATAATTTGCACTATCATTATTAACTTTGCATCTTTTGGCTTCAATATTATGATTATGTGTATCACTACGATCGAGATCCAACAAACCATTTTCGTTGGTGTGTATGACCATAGAAGGTTTTTATTCATGTAAACAGAACAACAATTGTTCTCTAACTTAAATGAATAACCGTATTGCAATAAACATGATCAAATCATATTCATGCTCAACGCAAACACCAAATAACACTTATTTAGTTTCAACACTAATCCCGAAAGTATAGGGAGTGTGCGATGATGATCATATCAATCTTGGAACTACTTCCAACACACATCGTCACCTCTCCTTTTACTAGTCTCTGTTTATTCTGCAACTCCCGTTTCGAGTTACTACTCTTAGCAATTGAACCAGTATCAAATACAGAGGGGTTGCTATAAACACTAGTAAAGTACACATCAATAACATGTATATCCAATATACCTTTGTTCACTTTGCCATCCTTCTTATCCACCAAATAGTTGGCGCAGTTCCGCTTCCAGTGACCAGTCCCTTTGCAGTAGAAGCACTTAGTCTCAGGCTTATGACCAGACTTAGGCTTCTTCACTTGAGCAGCAACTTGCTTGCCGTTCTTCTTGAAGTTCCCCTTCTTCCCTTTGCCCTTTTCTTGAAACTAGTGGTCTCGTCAACCATCAACACTTGATGTTTTTCTTGATTTCTACCTTCGTCGATTTCAGCATCACGAAGAGCTCGGGAATTACTTTCGTCATCCCTTGCATACTGTAGTTCATCACGAAGTTCTACTAACTTGGTGATGGTGACTAGAGAATTCTGTCAATCACTATTTTATCTGGAAGATTAACTCCCACTTGATTCAGGTGATTGTAGTACCCAGACAATCTGAGCACATGCTCACTAGTTGAGCGATTCTCCTCCATCTTTTAGCTATAGAACTTGTTGGAGACTTCATATCTCTCAACTCGGGTATTTGCTTGAAATATTAACTTCAACTCCTGGAACATCTCATATGGTCCATGACGTTCAAAACGTCTTTGAAGTCCCGATTCTAAGCCGTTAAGCATGGTGCACTAAACTATCAAGTAGTCATCATATTGAGCTAGCCAAACGTTCATAACGTCTGCATCTGCTCCTGCAATAGGTCTGTCACCTAGCGGTGCATCAAGGACATAATGTTTTCTGTGCAGCAATGAGGATAATCCTCAGATCACGGATCCAATCCGCATCTTTGCTACTAACATCTTTCAACATAATTTTTTCTCTAGGAACATATCAAAAATAAACACAGGGAAGCAACAACGTGAGCTATTGATCTATAACATAATTTGCAAAATACTATCAGGACTAAGTTCATGATAAATTCAAGTTCAATTAATCATATTACTTAAGAACTCCCACTTAGATAGACATCCCTCTAATCATCTAAGTGATTACGTGATCCAAATCAACTAAACCATGTCCGATTAACACGTGAGATGGAGTAGTTTCAATGGTGAACATCACTATGTTGATCATATCTACTATATGATTCACGCTCGACCTTTCGGTCTCTGTGTTCCGAGGCCATATCTGTATATGCTAGGCTCTTCAAGTTTAACCTGAGTATTGCGCGTGTGCAACTGTTTTGCATCCATTGTATTTGAACGTAGAGCCTATCACACCCGATTAACACGTGGTGTCTCAGGACGAAGAACTTTCGCAACGGTGCATACTCAGGGAGAACACTTTATCTTGAAATTTTAGTGAGAGATCATCTTATAATGCTACCGTCAATCAAAGCAAGATAAGATGCATAAAGGATTAACATCACATGCAATCAATATAAGTGATATGATATGGCCATCATTATCTTGTGCTTGTGATCTCCATCTCCGAAGCATCGTGCTTGTGATCTCCATCTCCGAAGCACCGTCATGATCACCATCGTCACCGGCGCGACACCTTGATCTCCATCGTAGTATCGTTGTCATCTCGCCAACTTATTGCTTTTACAACTATCGCTACCGCTTAGTGATAAAGTAAAACTATTACATGGCGATTGCATTTCATAGAATAAAGCGACAACCATATGGCTCCTGCCAGTTGCCGATAACTCGGTTACAAAACATGATCATCTCATACAACAAATTATATCACATCATGTCTTGACCATATCACATCACAACATGCCCTGCAAAAACAAGTTAGACGTCCTCTATTTTGTTGTTGCAAGTTTTACGTGGCTGCTACGGGCTTAGCAAGAACCGTTCTTACCTACGCATCAAAACCACAATGATAGTTTGTCAAGTTGGTGCTGTTTTAACCTTCGCAAGGACCGGGCGTAGCCACACTCGGTTCAACTAAAGTGAGAGAGACAGACACCCGCCGGTCACCTTTAAGCAACGAGTGCTCGCAACGGTGAAACCAGTCTCGCGTAAGCGTACGCGTAATGTCGGTCCGGGCCGCTTCATCTCACAATACCGCTGAACCAAAGTATGACATGCTGGTAAGCAGTATGACTTATATCGCCCACAACTCACTTGTGTTCTACTCGTGCATAGCATCAACGCATAAAACCAGGCTCGGATGCCACTGTTGGGGAACGTAGTAATTTCAAAAATTTCCTACGCACACGCAAGATCATGGTGATGCATAGCAACGAGAGGGGAGAGTGTTGTCCACATACCCTCGTAGACCGACAGCGGAAGCGTTTATCACAACGCGGTTGATGTAGTCGTACGTCTTCACGATCCGACCGATCAAGTACCGAACACACGGCACCTCCGAGTTCAGCACACGTTCAGCTCGATGACGTCCCTCGAACTCCGATCCAGCCAAGTGTTGAGGGAGAGTTTCGTCAGCACGCTGATGATGTTCCACCGACGCAGGGCTTCGCCTAAGCTCCGCAACGGTATTATCGAGGTGTAATATGGTGGAGGGGGGCACCGCACACGGCTAAAAGATCGTTGATCAATTGTTGTGTCCTTGGGGTGCCCCCTGCCCCCGTATATAAAGCAGCAAGGAGGAGAGGGCCGGCCAAGGGGAGGTGGCGCACCCAAGGGGGGAGTCCTACTCCCACCGGGAGTAGGACTCCTCCTTTCCTTGTGGGAGTAGGAGAAGGGAAGGGGGAAGGAGAAAGAAGGAAGGGGGCGCCCCCCCCCCTCCCTAGTCCAATTCGGACTAGCCCATGGGGAAGGGGTGCGGCCACCCTTTGGGGTCTTTCTCTCCTTTCCCGTATGGCCCATTAAGGCCCAATACGAATTCCCGTAACTCTCCGGTACTCCGAAAAATACCCGAATCACTCGGAACCTTTCCGATGTCCGAATATAGTCGTCCAATATATCGATCTTTATGTCTCGGCCATTTCGAGACTCCTCGTCATGTCCCCGATCTCATCCGGGACTCCGAACTCCTTCGGTACATCAACATACATATACTCATAATAAAACTGTCATCGTAACGTTAAGCGTGCGGACCCTACGGGTTCGAGAACTATGTAGACATGACCGAGACACCTCTCCGGTCAATAACCAATAGCGGAACCTGGATGCTCATATTGGCTCCCACATATTCTACGAAGATCTTTATCGGTCAAACCGCATAACAACATACGTTGTTCCCTTTGTCATCGGTATGTTACTTGCCCGAGATTCGATCGTCGGTATCTCGATACCTAGTTCAATCTCGTTACCGGCAAGTCTCTTTACTCGTTCCGTAATACATCATCCCACAACTAACTCATTAGTCACAATGCTTGCAAGGCTTTATAGTGATGTGCATTACCGAGTGGGCCCAGATATATCTCTCCGACAATCGGAGTGACAAATCCTAATCTCGAAATACGCCAACCCAACAAGTACCTTTGGAGACACCTGTAGAGCACCTTTATAATCACCCATTTACGTTGTGACGTTTGGTAGCACACAAAGTGTTCCTCCGGTAAACGGGAGTTGCATAATCTCATAGTCATAGGAACATGTATAAGTCATGAAGAAAGCAATAGCAACATACTAAACGATCGGGTGCTAAGCTAACGGAATGGGCCAAGTCAATCACGTCATTCTCCTAATGAGGTGATCCCGTTAATCAAATGACAACCCATGTCTATGGCTAGGAAACATAACCATCTTTGATTAACGAGCTAGTCAAGTAGAGGCATAGTAGTGACACTCTGTTTGTCTATGTATTCACACATGTATTATGTTTCCGGTTAATACAATTCTAGCATGAATAATAAACATTTATCATGATATAAGGAAATATATAATAGTTTATTATTGCCTCTAGGGCATATTTCCTTCATAAACCCATAGTAGACGCCGCACTATGGGAGTTCTTGCGCGAGAATTGGGACATCTTCGCCTGGCATCCTTCAGACATGCCAGGAATCCCACGCAGGCTGGCCGAGCATAGCCTTAACATTCTAAAGGGGTTCAAGCCGGTCAAGCAAACTCTTCGGTGCTTCTCTGAGCCTAAGAGACAAGCCATGGGAGAAGAGCTAGCCAAGTTACTGGAGGCCGTATTCATTCGAGAAATAAAACATCCGGACTGGCTAGCAAACCTGGTGATGGTACCAAAGAAGGACAAATCCTGGTGCCTATGTTGTCGGGACCCCGATTCCAAGTCACACCGATCTAGCCTGTAACACCTCATATCACTTTGCGGCCTCACGCATGGTACTCCCACGGGTGTCGCCTTACCATGGCCCAGGACCGTTTGCGCCTTTTGGCTCACGTATATGACAATGTCGCTAGCATCCATATGACAGAGAACCCGGGCCGACATGGCTAGTCGTGAACCCAAAGCGGCACTAACGTATGGGGACAGGCATACATGAACCAACATCGAACGTGTCGGTCAGCAGCGTGCGAATCCGGGCTGTAGCACTGGGCTAACAGGACTCCGGGAACCCGGGCTGTAGCAGGCTAGGCAGGACTCCGGATGTCACCGCGTGACATTTCCCCGAAGGGACAGACACAGGAACGATATGAAACACATGCCGGCCAGTCAAGTGTCCAGAGCAGTAGTGCTGGGCTAGCAGGACTCCGGTGAACCAGGCTGTAGCGGACTACTATGGCTCAGGGAGGCACTAGACTACATTTCCCCATAAGAGAGGCTGCTAAGGATAGACAACTAGATTGTCGGATCCCACACATACCAAGCATTTCAATCATACACACAATATGCTCGATATGTGCAAATACAACATGGCATCACAACAAGACTCTACGACTCAGAGTATTTATTCATTAGGCTCCGAGGAGCCAGATATTACAAACATGGGTCTCATGACCCAACATTTAGAGCATACAAGTCAAAGCACATGCGGAAGCTTAACATGTGTGAGTACAGACATCTACGAATGAAAAGGCTGAGAAGCCTGACTATCTACCAGATCTTGCCGAGGGCACAAGATCGTAGCTGAGGTATCAAGCTAAACGTCGAAGTCCACACGGAACTACTAGCGAGACTGACGTCTCTCTGCAAAACATAAAATAAGCAAACATGAGTACAAATGTACCCAGCAAGACTTACATCAGAACTAGCTACATATGCATCGGTATCAACAAGGGGGTGGTGGAGTTTAACTGCAGCAAGCCAGCTTTGACTCGGTGGCTATCCTGAGCTACGACTGCAAGTAACTCTTTTGAGGTGGCGCACACGAGTCCACATATTCACCATATCAATACACCACTATGGATCCGCTCTCGTGTCCCTACGAGAACGCCATCCATAGCACTCACGCTTATCTTGCGCATTTTAGAGTATCCACTTTCACTTGTCTATGAACTGTACAGGCAACCCAGAAGTCCTTTACCGCGGGCACGGCTATTCGAATAGATCATATTAACCCTGCAGGGGTGTACTTCGTCACACACACTCTCGCCACTTACCACCATGTACACCTCGTGTACCTCGGCAACCTTCAAGCGGAAGCCTGGCGAGGGAGTCGGCCACGACCTGACTAACCACACAAGTCTCTAGTCCAGGTTTATCGCCTATTCGGGTTCCATCCGCAAGGAGAACCGGCCGGGGTGTCGCTCACGGCCCCAAACGATGTGAACAGGGTTCCCAAGCCCACCTCGACGGATGGATCTACGCTTGGTACACCGTGGCACGGTGCCTAGTCTGTCCCAAGCCCACCTGTACCGGGTACCACTTGGTAGACTACTAACACAACCTACAAACACCAGAAACTAGTTGCAACTCCTGGACAGAGATCGAGGCGGTTAATAAGTCGAGAGAGCTTGGAGCGCCCGGAGCCCAATGTGTGGTAGTAACTGTTCATGGATCACAAACACAGAACTCAGTTCCTGAGGACGGTTTCAATGAGACAACCCACCATGTACTCCTACATGGCCTCTCACCGCTACCTTTACCAAATCGTGTTCACACACTTAGCTCTCACACAGTAGGACAGGTTCACCACTATCCAATTCATTCCCGATGAATCAGACCTGACACAACTCTAAGCAATAGCAGGCATGAATAACAAGCATGAATGAGTAGGCACAACAGGGCTCAAACAACTCCTACTCATGCTAGTGGGTTTCATCTATTTACTGTGGCAATGACAGGTCATGCAGAGGATAAAGGGGTTCAGCTACCGCAGCAAGTAACAGATGAATCGTTGTTGTCCTAATGCAGTAAAAGAGAGCAGGAGCGAGAGAGTGGGATTGTATCGGAATGAACAAGGGGGGTTTTGCTTGCCTGACACTTCCGAAGATAGTATAGCTCTTCATCGGTGTCATCGATCGCATCGTCGAAGCAACGTCTACTAAGAGGGGACAATACCGGCAAACAGAGAAGAAACACGATCAATGCAATGCACAATATGATGCATGCTATGACATGGCAATATGAATGTGTTTTGAGCTAATGCAACTAGCAACATATTAAATGGAGTTGGTTTGAACCTTAGGTTCAAATTCAAACTCCATATAAGACATTTCAGATGCCATTTATTCAAATTGTCATATACAGTGGCTGTAAGTTGTTCAAACATGCATGGGGATGCCATAAACAGATTCTTTGGATTTTTCTGATAATTTTTCATATATAAATCATTTCATTTGGAGATATAGATTAATTTCTATGGATTTTTGAAGTTTTAAACATTTTCTGGAATTTTCAGATTTATTACTAAATAAGAAAATCCCAGCAAATGTATTTATGACGTCAGCAGTGTGATCCATGAAATCATAATAAGAACACGAATCATGGAGAAGGTAGCAGTGTTGCTGATGGGCTCAACAACAATTCATCCAGGTTTCCATGGAGATGGAATTCCATAATTATGTGGAACAAGTGATAGCATTGGTCAGACCCAAAAGATATAATGGTGCATGCTCGAGGGATCAACCACGAGTAAGACAACATTATGATCATCGTTGGTTCTGATTTGATTGATAATAGCCCATACTCAAATCAAAGTTTGGTTAAGATGATAGGTCCATTAATTGATCACGAGGACCAATCGATGAAGAAATCATCTTTCTACAACAAACACACACACAAGAGATATCATTTGGAGAGAACTAAGTCAGGCAAGCTTTTATCTTCCAACTCTCCAAGTTGTTGTTTAGCTAAAAACTAACTCAAGGTATCCAACACAGATTCTTGGAGAAAAACTGGTTTATAGGAAAACCATTTGATCACGAGCTCAACATAGCGGTCAGGTGTCAACCTGGTAACACTTCCGAGAAGATATTCGAGAAATCACGAACCACCGATATGTTACTAAGCCCGGGAGCAATCTTGCTTCCAAGGCAAGATGATATGATCAAAAGAGTGAGGGATTGACACAATCCTAACTCGTTGACCGAAGAGTGCACCAGAAATAAGGACTAGGTAGCACGATCAATCTTAGGATGATGATTCAATAACCAGCACACTAAGAATGAGAGTATTGCCATTAACTACCAAGCAACGAGTTGCTCTGAGTATTGATTTCACGCATCACGATTCACTTGTCGGTACTCCGGTTGTGACAACACGGGACCGAGGAATGAATAATGATGGCGAGAAGTATCACTGCGTCAAGAATTCATAAGAGGTGGTGTAATTCTCATGACACTCTTGACATAAAGATGGTAACGCTCCAAGGTAGAGCAGAGCAAAAGCTGGATTGGCATTTTGGTCTGCGGAATACAATTGCTTTGACCCAATCCTAGATATGGATGAGGTTCTGGAGTTTGTTTCTCCTAGTCATTCTGAAATACAACGGCTTGACGGACCACAAGGATAGTACGCATCGATAACACGGATGTACAACTAGTCCTGACTATCAATTGATAGACGAGGGCCAGAAAATAACTAAAGAGGGACAACTCAAAGGGACATATGGTTTTGTGAGTTGCGGATGCATAGATTTAGTATGTCAACAAGTTCCACATATTTCTTCCAGATAATCCATGTAGAAAGGTAGGACTGGCAGATTCACAATGCAGAATGGAGAACTCATCAAGAGCACTCTGGTTGTGATCTTTTGGGTCAAAGGAACTTCTGCCATATTGGTTCATGGTATTGGAAGAATGATAAACCACGAACCTCGAGGACTATCGCAAGGTTACTAATATCCTAAAGGAACTAGCAACACTATCAACATGAAGTAAGTAGGGTGAATCTCGAGTTTAGAAACCCGGGAATAGAATGCCTACTAACTAAGTGGCATCACGGGATGCTTTCGAGAGTAATGGCCAGAATCATCACACTGGGGATGCAAGCATTGCTAGATTGCTAAGTGGTCCTCTAAGACACCTAGGGTCATAATAATAACTCCAACGTATATGTCAAGGCAACAGAGTACCTCAACTCAACGATTAGTGTGGTTAATCTGGCCCAAAGGGACGCAAAAACAGAGGGAAAGGATTTTGCAAATGCATCAGATTGTTTAGAAACCTAGGATGACTCGGACAGCATGACGGCTGTAAATGCTCAAAAAGAATTGAGACATCCTGCAAAATGGTGGCATAACCACCCAGAATCACAATATCAAGGTTCCGAGATCAACTGTCAACACATGGAAGTGGTAGAAACTGAACTGAGGCTTCAGACCAACAATCCTACGAGTCTACGGATTAGTAACACGTGATCCTGATAGAAAGATGAGAAGCCTAGTTCTTAATCCCCGTAGAAGAGAAGAGGGTGACTCAGATCAGAAGGGCATAAGGTAAAGGAGTAAAAAGAGCCTTACGTTCCCTTCGACAATCAATTCCCTTATATAACTAAAGCATTTCTAGACTCAACTTTCGACCAGTTTGGCTTCGTAAACCTACAGGCAGTCAGGCTCTGATACCAACGCTGTCGGGACCCCGATTCCAAGTCACACTGATCTAGCCTGTAACACCTCATATCACTTTGCGGCCTCACGCACGGTACTCCCACGGGTGTCGCCTTACCATGGCCCGGGACCGTTTGCGCCTTTTGGCTCACGTATATGACAATGTTGATAGCATCCATATGACAGAGAACCCGGGCCGACATGGCTAGTCGTGAACCCAAAGCGGCACTAATGTATGGGGACAGGCATACATGAACCAACATCGAACGTGTCGGTCAGCAGCGTGCGAATCCGGGCTATAGCACTGGGCTAACAGGACTCCGGGAACCCGGGCTGTAGCAGGCTTGGTAGGACTCCGGATGTCACCGCGTGACATTTCCCCGAAGGGACAGACACAGGAACGATATGAAACACATGCCGGCCAGTCAAGTGTCCAGAGCAGTAGTGCTGGGCTAGCAGGACTCCGGTGAACCGGGCTGTAGCGGACTACTATGGCTCAGGGAGGCACTAGACTACATTTCCCCATAAGAGAGGCTGCTAAGGATAGACAACTAGATTGTCGGATCCCACACATACCAAGCATTTCAATCATACACACAATATGCTCGATATGTGCAAATACAACATGGCATCACAACAAGACTCTACGACTCAGAGTATTTATTCATTAGGCTCCGAGGAGCCAGATATTACAAACATGGGTCTCATGACCCAACATTCAGATCATACAAGTCAAAGCACATGCGGAAGCTTAACATGTCT
Source organism: Triticum aestivum (assembly GCF_018294505.1). Taxonomy (NCBI): domain Eukaryota; kingdom Viridiplantae; phylum Streptophyta; class Magnoliopsida; order Poales; family Poaceae; genus Triticum; species Triticum aestivum. The sequence continues at coordinate 260,358,621 of NC_057814.1, read as the reverse complement.
GAGTACAGACATCTACGAATGAAAAGGCTGAGAAGCCTGACTATCTACCAGATCCTGCCGAGGGCACAATATCGTAGCTGAGGTATCAAGCTAAACGTCGAAGTCCACATGGAACTACTAGCGAGACTGACGTCTCTCTGCAAAACATAAAATAAGCAAACGTGAGTACAAATGTACCCAGCAAGACTTACATCAGAACTAGCTACATATGCATCGGTATCAACAAGGGGGTGGTGGAGTTTAACTGCAGCAAGCCAGCTTTGACTCGGTGGCTATCCTGAACTACGAGTGCAAGTAACTCTTTTGAGGTGGCGCACACGAGTCCACATATTCACCATATCAATACACCACTATGGATCCGCTCCCGTGTCCCTACGAGAACGCCATCCATAGCATTCACGCTTATCTTGCGCATTTTAGAGTATCCACTTTCACTTGTCTATGAACTGTACAGGCAACCCAGAAGTCCTTTACCGCGGACACGGCTATTCGAATAGATCATATTAACCCTGCAGGGGTGTACTTCGTCACACACGCTCTCGCCACTTACCAGCATGTACACGTCGTGTACCTCGGCAACCTTCAAGCGGAAGCCTGGCGAGGGAGTCGGCCATGACCTGACTAACCACACAAGTCTCTAGTCCAGGTTTATCGCCTATTCGGGTTCCATCCGCAAGGAGATCCGGCCGGGGTGTCGCTCACGGCCCCAAACGATGTGAACAGGGTTCCCAAGCCCACCTCGACGGATGGATCTACGCTTGGTACACCGTGGCACGGTGCCTAGTCTGTCCCAAGCCCACCTGTACCGGGTACCACTTGGTAGACTACTAACACAACCTACAAACACCAGAAACTAGTTGCAACTCCTGGACAGAGATCGAGGCGGTTAATAAGTCGAGAGAGCTTGGAGCGCCCGGAGCCCAATGTGTGGTAGTAACTGTTCATGGATCACATACACAGAACTCAGTTCCTGAGGACGGTTTCAATGAGACAACCCACCATGTACTCCTACATGGCCTCTCACCGCTACCTTTACCAAATCATGTTCACACACTTAGCTCTCCCACAGTAGGACAGGTTCACCACTATCCAATTCATTACCGATGAATCAGACCTGACACAACTCTAAGCAATAGCAGGCATGACAAACAAGCATGAATGAGTAGGCACAACAGGGCTCAAACAACTCCTACTCATGCTAGTGGGTTTCATCTATTTACTGTGGCAATGACAGGTCATGCAGAGGATAAAGGGGTTCAGCTACCGCAGCAAGTAACAGATGAATCGTTGTTGTCCTAATGCAGTAAAAGAGAGCAGGAGCGAGAGAGTGGGATTGTATCGGAATGAACAAGGGGGGTTTTGCTTGCCTGACACTTCCGAAGATAGTATAGCTCTTCATCGGTGTCATCGATCGCATCGTCGAAGCAACGTCTACTGAGAGGGGACAATACCGGCAAACAGAGAAGAAACACGATCAATGCAATGCACAATATGATGCATGCTATGACATGGCAATATGAATGTGTTTTGAGCTAATGCAACTAGCAACATATTAAATGGAGTTGGTTTGAACCTTAGGTTCAAATTCAAACTCCATATAAGACATTTCAGATGCCATTTATTCAAATTGTCATATACAGTGGCTGTAAGTTGTTCAAACATGCATGGGGATGCCATAAACAGATTCTTTGGATTTTTCTGATAATTTTTCATATATAAATCATTTCATTTGGAGATATAGATTAATTTCTATGGATTTTTGAAGTTTTAAACATTTTCTGGAATTTTCAGATTTATTACTAAATAAGAAAATCCCAGCAAATGTATTTATGACGTCAGCAGTGTGTCATAGCGACGTCAGCAGTCAACCACGGTCAAACCTGACGGTGGGACCCGCATGTCATTGAGACAGTGTTGAACTCCGGTTAACCCCGCATTGACTCAGCTTTGACCCGTCGTGGGGCCCGGTGTCAGTGTCACTGGGTTAAACTAACCACGGGGTTAGTGGCTAACCTAATCTGCCACGTCACCTAGCCGGCGTTTAGCCGCCGGTGCTAATCAGGACGCGGCGGCGCTCCTCGTCTGGCCATCTCCGGCGATGAGAGCTCGCGTGGCTGGGCGCGTTGGAACCGGAGCAAGGAGGCGCGTAGGTTGATGGCCTCAGGCGATGCTAGGGTGGCCGGGAACGTCGACGGCGTCGAGTTCCACGGTGGCGCAGCTGCGGCTTGCACGGGTGCGAGGGCCACGGTGCACGAGCGGGCGACCTAAGGCGCGCTACGGGTTCCTGGAGAAACCCGGAGCACGACTCCATGCTTGGGTTGGTCGGGCGGGGCAGCCAGCAGCGGCGAGCTTCGCGGCGGCGGCAGCGAGTGCTCGGCCATGGCGGGGATGCGGTTAGAGAGCGGGAACAGAGGGGGTGAGCACGGGGGAAGGTGTAGGAGCTCACAAAGATGCGGTAGAGAAGGTCAGCGGCCTCGGGGACGGACGGAAACCGACGAATCGACGGAGACGATCTCCGGGCGCCGGCGGTGAAGACGAGGACGTTGGCGACGAAGCAAAGTCCTCCGGCTCGTTTCCTTCGGCTTGGGGATGTGGTGCCCGATTGCGGAGCTGCTGGGCACGATCACGGGACAAGGGGTGGCCGGTGGTCATGGCTACGGCGAGCGGCGCTCTCAGGTGCGTTCGGTGACGAGAGGAAGGGAGAGCAGAGGAGGAGGAGGGGTCCAGAGAGCGAGGGAGAGTGAGGGGGGTCGGGGAGGTGGCGTGGCACTTGTGGAGGCGTCCAGAAGCGGCGGAAGCAGGAGGTGGCCTCGCGCGCGGTGACCACACGCCCGGCGTCCCTCTGGCGTCCTTTTGGCGCGAGGTGGGAGACGGTGGCGGCTCTGGTGGGCTGGGCCAGCTCCTGGGCCGTGGTGGGCGCCGGGTAAGTCCAGGTGAGGGGCCCAGTGGCCTTCTCTCTCTCTCTCTTACTCAATTGTTTCTGTTTTCTATTTTTTTCTCTGTTTTGAATTAGTAAAAATACTAATTCATTTTGTAAGATCCTGAAAATAATTGTGGGCACTTTTGAAACTATTTCCAACAGCCCTCAAATGCTTTCAAGATTATTTGGACATTTAAAATATTTTATAGAATTTAAATGTCCAAATTCAAATACTTATGATTTAATTCAAAAATCCAGAATGTCCTAGAAAAGTGTGCACCATTTTTGCCAGGGGTTTTAGCCCAATCCAGAAATGATGAACATTTTGTGAAGGGCATTTTGGGTTCATTGAAACCAATTTTAGTAAACCCTAGTTGGTTTCAGGGGGGTGCTGGGGGTTCTGTCATCCCCATTTCAAGTTTCTGCAAAATTCAAACATGATGCACACATGAAGCTAGCCTAGTGCAATACGAGAAGCTAGGGATGTGACATATGTGTCGTCTTGAAGGACCTTAACAAGGCTTGCCCCAAGGAACCCTTTCCCCTCCCTCACATCGATCAAATTATCGACGCTACCGCAGGACACGACTCATTGTGTTTCCTCGACGCATACTCCGGATACCATCAAATTAAGATGGCGGAGTCCGACCAAGCCGCAACGGCATTTATCACTCCATACGGCCCCTTCTGTTTCAACACCATGCCTTTCGGACTCAAAAACGCCGGTGCAACATATCAACGCATGATTCAGACATGCCTGGAAACACAAATTGGCAAAACAGTGTAGGCATACGTAGACGACGTGGTCATCAAAACCAGACACGTCGAATCCTTAATAAACGACTTGAGGCTCACGTTCGACAATCTCTGAACATACGACATCAAGCTCAATCCGGACAAATGCGTTTTCGGCGTGCCCGCCAGAAAGCTCCTGGGCTTCAACGTCTCCAGTAGAGGAATTGAAGCAAATCCGGCTAAAATCTGAGCTCTGTCACAGTTGGCCATCCCAACAGACCTCAAGCAAATCTAGAAATTAACTGGATGCGTGGCTGCCTTAAGCCGCTTTATCTCCCGATTAGGAGAAAAGGCACTACCCCTTTATCGCCTTCTTCGGTGCACCGAACACTTCGAGTGGACGGATGCGTCCACGGCCGGATTGGAAGAAATAAAAGCCATCCTGGCCACCAACCCAATCTTGGCCGTGCCAAATGTCAACGAACCAATGCTGTTATATATAGCGGCAACACACCAAGTTCTAAGCGCAGTACTCGTCGTCGAACGAGAGACGGAAGGACATAAGCTCCCGCTTCAAAAGCTGGTATACTATGTATCCACCGTCCTCACTCCATGCAAATCACGGTACCCACATTATCAAAAGATAGCATACGCAATCTTCATGGCATCCCGGAAATTACGGCACTACTTTCAAGAGTGTTCAATTACGGTGGCCTCGGAGGTACCACTCAACGACATAATAAATAACCGCGATGTCATAGGCCGGATTGCTAAATGGGCTATTGAGCTCCTCCCGTTCGACATAACATACAAACCACGGCGAGCCATTAAGTCACAAGTACTGGCTGATTTCATTGCCGAATGGATGGAAGCCGAACTCCCTAAAGAGTACGGCGCGTACTCCAATTGGATCATGCACTTTGATGGCTCCAAGATGCTGGCCGGTCTGAGGGGCAGGCGTTGTCCTAACATCCCCCACATGAGATACGGTCCAATACGTACTCCAAATATTATACACAGAATCCAACAATGCAGCAGAATATGAGGCCCTGTTGCATGGTCTCCGGATGGCAGTCTCCATGGGCATTAAACGCCTAGAGGTGCGGGGCAGTTCGAACCTCGCAATATCTCAAATAAATGGAGACTTTGACGCCAAGGACCCAAAAATGGCGGCTTATCGCAACGCCGTCCTCAAAATGTCAGCTCGGTTCGAGGGGCTTGAATTGCACCATGTGGTCCGGGAAAACAATCAGGCGGCGGATATCCTCGCCCGCATCGGCGCTAAGCGCGACCCTGTCCCACCTAATATCTTCTTGGAAAGGTTGTTTAAGCCATCTGTGGTATGGGAAGGAGAGACCAGCAATAATAGTCCGGACCCGGCCACAACGCCAGATCCCGAACACTCTGATGTAATCGGAGGCTCAGCCACCGAAATAACACCTTCGGCCCACGTGATTATGGCCGTCATCGCCCCGTGGACAGAACCCTTCTTGGCTTACCTAACTAGGCAGGAACTACCTGAGGACCCAAACGAGGCATGTTGCATTGTGCGATGGTCTAAAGCCTACAAGGTCCACGAGGGAGAACTTTATAAGAAATGCGCTACCGGAGTCCTTCAAAGGTGCATCTCCGAAGAGGAAGGACGGCAACTTTTGGAAGAAATTCATGCTGGACTTGGCGGCCACCATGCCGTAGCTCGGGCCCTTGTAAGAAAGGCTTTTCGTACAGGTTTTTACTGGCCGACGGCACGAGCAGGCGCACAGGACCTCGTTCAACGATGCGTCGGTTGCCAGCTTTTCGCAAACCAAAGCCATATGCCACCTACCGCTCTCCAAACAATCCCCATCACTTGGCCCTTTGCGGTCTGGGGGCCTGATATGGTCGGACCCCTTAAAGGGGGAAGCCATAAGAAAAAATACCTATTGGTCATGGTGGACAAATTCACCAAATGGATAGAAGCCAAACCAGTTAAAACGGCCGAATCCGGACCAGTGATAGACTTCATATCCGGGGTTGTACACCGTTATGGCGTTCCCCACAACATCATCACCGATAACGGCTCGAATTTTACAGCCGACGAGGTAAAACTTTGGTGCAGCAACATGGGCATTAAGCTCGATTATGCTTCTGTCTATCACCCGCAAACTAACGGTCAAGTCGAGCGAGCAAATGGTCTTATCATGAGCGGCATTAAACCCAGATTAGTGCGATCCTTGAAGGATTCCGATACGCACTGGGTGAGGAGCTCGACTCCGTACTATGGGGGCTGCAGACCACGCCGAACCGCACTACTGGATACACACCATTCTTTATGGTGTACGGCGCAGAGGCGGTACTGCCCTGCAACATAATTCATGACTCACCTCGAGTGCGCATGTACGAAGAGAGAGAAGCCGAGCTTGATCAGCAGGACAATTTGGACGCCTTGGAGGAGGAGCATGACGTGGCAAAAGCCCGTTGCGCATTCTATCAGCAACAGGCTCGAAGGTATCAAAGCAGAGAAGTACGGGCCAAAACTTATAATGTTGGCGAACTCGTTCTACGCCTACCGGAGAAGAAAAAGAACAAGCTCAAGCCCAAATGGGAAGGTCCCTTCGTTATTGACCAAGTTCTGACCGGTGGAGCGTACCGTCTGCGGGATGCATCGGACAATCAACTCGAGCCAAACCCATGGAACGCAGCCAGACTCCGAAGGTTGTACGCCTAGTGCCGGACTACGTGTTCGTCTCCTTACCTCCGTCAATTTTTTATATATTTGTTATCTGTCATTTTATCTCTTTCTTTCTTCCCCTTTTTTCTTCACAACCTTATAAGGTTAAAATGTGTCGTGACTACACAATCTTGACGCACTAGCCGCGCTCATTATACCTGGGGGCTTCTTCTACAGAAGCTTAATATAACTATTTTTCGGGCTCTATGCCCCACACATGTGTTACTCTTCGACATGTACCTTTTTTCGCCATTATATGCATCGATATGACTTAAGTTTTGGCCAAGCTAGGTTGCCTGGCTCTTGTGTTTATGCCCTACGTTCCCGTTAATTCGGCTAGGGCATAAGGGGAGCACCTCGATATGACTTAAGTTTTGGCCAAGCTAGGTTGCCTGGCTCTTGTGTTTATGCCCTACGTTCCCGTTAATTCGGCTAGGGCATAAGGGGAGCACCTCTGCGATTGTTACTGCCGGGTCAGCCGGATGTGTACCTCATACTGGGTGAAGCCGAAAGCTAGCGTTCTTAAGGGAATATGCGGTCGGTGAACAAAAGATGACCTTTATTTATTATAATACATGCCCCAGATGTTTATATCCTGCGTCTCTTTTCACAGTTCGGACATGCACATTAATGCATGCGTACCCAGGGAAAGGAACCCTTAGCGGAACTATTTTCCCTGGAAGATGTTTCTTACTATCCATGTAATATAACATAGCTAGTTGGGTACTTCTCTGTTGAAGCACTTATGACCCCTACGCCTAGTTTCCACGCGTACCCCAGTTTTTACATAACTGAGCGGGTATTTGGATACACTCCGGACTGTCAGGTCCGGAGGTCGAAGCGAAAAGGTCCGCCATGACAAATGATTTACAATCCGGCTAGGGACAAATATATGTCACTTGAAGTACACAGTCACTTAGACTGACTAAATTCTTCTTCTATACCATCCAACAGGCTGTCTAGCCTACAATCCTATTGGGAATACTTTGCGGCTAATTCTACCTGGTCATACACTAAACTGACGGGGATCTCTTTCCCATCAGACCCCACAGGTCCGACCTCGGCCATGTGGTTCGGGTCAGCTTTGGTATATCGCGTCTTCACCATGGCCCAGGCTTCCCTTGCACCTTGTCGGCAGGCTGATATCTTCCATACTCGGAAGCGTCGCCGCGCTCCCTTGAGCTTTTCTACAAGCTCTCCCATGCCTCCTGGCAGGGAGGCGGATGGCCACAAAGCTTGGGCAATGCCCTGCATCACCTGCCGAACTTGTTCGTGCAGTTGTGAGAGCTCTGGTAGAAGATCACCTGCAGACCCGGGCATTGCCTCTGCGGGACGACCCGTCAGCATACCTACAGATATAACTCTGTTAGCCGGTTCGCCGAACTCTATAAAAGTTTGCTTAAGCACTTACTAAAAATGCCGCGTCGAAGCCTCTTATTCTCCTTTACGGAGTCAGCGAGCTGGGCCCGAACATCTTTCAGTTCAACACTCAGCCGGATGTTGGCATCTTGGAGATCATTTTTCTCCTGCCTAACCTTCTCAAGCACGCGCTCGCCAGCCTTTAACTGTCGTTGAGCATGTTTCTCATCCCCTCGCACGACCTCCGGATTCATTTCGGGATCATCTGCAGAATCTATTGTTAGATTTGCATGCATGCCGCATACTACCTGGTACATGTCATAGAAACAAGTGTTACCAGATGGGGCCTTCTCGGACTCGTTCACTGTGGAAACTACGGCCTGAAGCTGGGCTTTGCACTCCTCTAGCTCTTGAGACAACTGGGTATTCTTCTCCGTAAGAACCTATGCAAAACAATGATCCTTAAATCAGTTGTGCCAACTGTTTCAAGTCTCAGGGGCTAGTGATATACATAATTATTAGATTTTCTTGCCCGTATATCCTTTACATACTGGTCCGTGGCTCTGGCAAGACCATTTTGAGCAGCTCGTATGTACGCATCTCCTGAGTTGAAGGCATCGAACGCCTCTTGGGAGAAACAAGCATGGCGGAGTACGGCCCGACGACGCCTGTGATTCATGGCGCTCTCCACTTCGGAATTCGTAGCGGACAGCCTATCCGCATCCTCTGTAGGAGGAACATCCGGTGTTGGCCCCATGTTAGCGTCCGCCCCTAAGTCCGGCTCTGGATCCCGACTGGTGGAGGCGCGGCCGGCAACCTCTCCGGATATAGTCCGGTGAGCGTTTTCCTACTAAGAAACATGGGAGTTATTATATTTTAAAAAGACGACAACCGCGGAGCGGGGTTCTTTTTCATACCTCTGCAACGGCGTCTCAGTCCTGACCGCCTTCCTTTTAAGCCTACCCAGCTTCGGTGCCCCTTGTTGGTGAGTCACTGCGGGTTTTGCATGGCATCTCGAGGGCCTTCCCTGTAAGACACCATATGTGTGCGGTAGTTGAAGTGCAGAAAAAGGGATCCTTCTCGGAAGTTGGGACTCTGGTTTTACTTACATGCGATGCAGGGAGTAGTCCAGGATAATCGGCTATCATGGCGACCATGGCATCGTCGCGGCTCAATTGATAGAACGTCCTGTCAATAAGCTCCACAAATGTGTTCGGATCTTCTTCGAGTCCGGGGTCGAGGGCCCGGTCAGGGTCCTCTGGTTGTGGAGGCGGGCTGTGGACCTCCCTCACAGCTTTTCGCAGTTCCTGCTAGGAAATAGCAAAGTAAATATTTATGACAAAGAACGCGGGAAGGTCTGGAGTAGAAGGTAGCAGCTCACCCAGTTTGGGGGATTGTACATGGAGAATCCATCCCGTGGCTTCATGCGGCTGAACTCCTCTTCCTCTCCTTTATACAAATCGGATAGTATTTTCGCTAGAGCAGCGACGGAGTCCGGACCTTTACGGCCACAGCGGGTGGCATCGTCTTCTCCATTAAAGTGCCACATGGGTTGTCCCCGATATTGAAGTGGCTGCACCCCCCGCATTATACATATTGACATAACCTCGATTATTGTCAATCCTGATTTGGCCAGCGTATTTATCCGGCCCATCAGGTAAAGGACTTCTCCGTTATCTTCCTCCTGGGTGCTCCGAGGGCGCTAGCTGCGGCGTTTCTTCAAGGGACCGTTGTCGAACTCAGGAAGGCCCATCCGAATAGGGTCCGGAAGGGGGACGTCCTCCATATAAAACCACTCCGAAGGCCATTATTCGGATGTCGTCTTCGGAGTACCAGACAGGTATCCGGTCCCGGCGATGCGCCATATTTCGGCTCTGCCCACTTGATATATTGACCCCTCCTGTGTATGGGGTACGAGGCAGAATAGCCTCTTCCATAGCTCGAAATCAGCTTCGCAGCCCAAAAATAGCTCGCATAGGGCGACATAGCCAGCGATGTGTAATATGGAGGCAGGAGTAAAATTATGCAGCTGAGGCCGTAGAACTCTAGGAGCCCGCGGAGGAACGGATGGATTGGAAATCCGAGCCCCCTTAGTAAGTAAGGGACAAGGCATACCCGCTCCCCCATGGATGGGTTGGGAAAGCTCTCCGCTTGCTCCCCGCCATTGTAGGTGGCGAGTCCGGCTCGAACGGGACCATATACGCTGGAGGGAGGAATCCCTGGGTCTGTAACTCTACTAATTGGCTGTGAGGGCTGAAACACTTCTTCCAATTGCCTGGCTTAGGGCTATGGGAGCGAGAGGAGGAGCTGTGATGGCCGGCCATGATGGGATGGACTTTTCCGGGCACGCTCCGATGGAGACTCGCTGTGGGAGGATGGTTTGATCTGGATCTGAGGATCCCCGCCTCTTTAAATAGACGATTTACTTATATGGTTAGGGTGGCAAGTGTAAAAATGCCTCGACTTCTCGCATTCGCTCGACACGTGGAGGATAGCCATTATTAGGCGCAGAAGCCAAGGAGTGCAACATTCATGGGAAGCCGGACACTACTCGACAGGTACTCAGAATTTGGAGGAGAACCCGCCTTGCAATGCCGAAGACAATCTGCGCGTCGGACTCATCGTTATTGAAGCCTGGTTCGGGGGCTACTGAGGGAGTCCTGGATTAGGGGGTCCTCGGACAGCCGGACTATATCCTTTGGCCGGACTGTTGGACTATAAAGATACAATATTGAAAACTTCATCCCGTGTCCGGATGGGACTCTCCTTGGCGTGGAAGGCAAGCTTGGCAATTCGGATATGTAGATCTCCACCCTTGTAACCGACTCTGTGTAACCCTAGCCCCCTCCGGTATCTATATAAACCGGAGGGTTTAGTCCGTAGGACAACAACAATCATAATCATAGGCTAGCTTCTAGGGTTTAGCCTACACGATCTCGTGGTAGATCAACTCTTGTAATACTCATATCGTCAAGATCAATCAAGCAGGAAGTAGGGTATTACCTCCATCGAGAGGGCCCGAACCTGGGTAAACATTGTGTCCCCCGCCTCCTGTTACCATCCGCCTTAGACACACAGTTCGGGACCCCCTACCCGAGATCCGCCGGTTTTGACACTGACAGGGAGGTTGTACATCCATACAAACACGAGCCATGTGCTATGGTTGGTGTTCTGGTTGCCAAACGGATTCATGCCATCGGTACACGCGCCGAGCATGATGTTCCTTGCATCAAATTCGAAATACCAATAGAAGTTGTTCAACGCTCTCCACTGGCTTCCATCCTTGACGTGTCTCAGCTTCGGATCATCTCCATCGTCGGGCTTCCTCCTCTCCGCGTGCCAGCGCATTAGCTTTGCTTCCTTGGGATCTATGAAATACCGCTGGAGACGCGGAGTGATCGGTAAGTACCATACAACTTTCTGGGGACATTTCTTCCCGGCCTTCTTGTATCGAGAAGCATTGCACACCGGACAGCTTGTTTTTTCCGCGTGCTCCTTCCGATGAATTATGCAATCGTTGATGCATGCATGGTATCTAACGTGCGGCAGATCAAGAGGGAACACGATCTTCTTGGTCTCATCAACACTAGTAGGACATAGATTCCCCGCGGGAAGAACATCCTTTAGGTACTTGAGATGCTCATCGAGGCTAGTGTCGGTCCATTTGTTTTTAGCCTTCGTCTTCAGGAGTTGGAGCGTGGAACTCAAGTGGGTCACCTCAGGATTCCAACCATCATTCAATGGAGTGTTTGAGTCTACCACCAGTTGCTCTAGCTTAGCCTCCTCTCTAGAAGCAGCTCTCTCAGTACTCGTCTCCTTGCGAAGCAGTGCTTGAACATGAGGGTCTCTCACGATTGAACTTAGTACCTATGAACTCTGCTGTGTGGAGTCCACGTTCTCTCCGCTGCCATGTCTGGACCCTTCTCCGCCGCCATGGCTGGCCCCTTTTCCTCTGCCATGTCCGGCCCCTTCTCCGCCGCCATGTCCGGCCTCTTCCCCGCCGCCATTATCTATCATCTCTTTGTCTTGCCCCGTGTCGTCATTACCTGCCCCGTCGATGTCCTCAACATCGTCATCCTCATCTTCAATTATCCATCGAGTATAGCCATCCATGAAGCCAGTCATGAGCAGGTGCACTTCGACACGACCATTGTCATAGGGGTCGAGCCAAACTATTCCTTTGCATTTTCGACACAGACATAAAACCTCTGTCCGGTTATTTTCTTTCATGTCCTGCACCACCAACCGCAACCACCTGTCCACCATCGTTCCACTGACCACCATGAACGATTGCATGGTAATAATAAACAAATTGATTATAAAAATGCGTGCATGCATCAAAGTCATACAAAAATTCGGCATGACCTTCCCTAAAAATAGGACATATAGATCTAGAGTTTGCCCGGAATTCGCCGAAACGGAAATAAATCGACATTTCGGTAAAACATAGGCAACTCAAAAGCACAATTTGGCGTCAACTCATGCCACACACACAATTTCCATCATATTGCCCAATTATCATATCACACACACATACACATATTTCCATTTTGCAAAAGCATGAAATTTTAATCACCTCTATCTCGAGATCGAGCACACGGTGGAGATGATGATGTAGGGAGATCAAAAGTGCAAAAAGCTCTTCTTAACAAAGATAGATCTAGTTAGGGGCAAATAGGTCACTTAACTAAATGATACATCTACCAAGCTAGCTAATTTGGGAGGAGACAACTTCAACTAGTGGAGGGGGGAGGAAAAAGAGAAAGGAGATGCATTAATGGAGGTCGTGTAGTTAGCTAGGAGTAATGAAGAGAGAGAAAGGTAGGTAGAAGAGGGAGAGTAATGGGGGGAGGAGTATTGAGGAAGAAGAAGAGTGAGAGAGGGAGGATGTGGGAGGTAGGGGAAAGGGAGGAGAGGAGGTGGGGGAGGGGAGGACGGGTGGAAAAAGGTAGTAGGGTGCTGCGACTTAGCAGTAGCGCGGGAGGAAAAACGCGCTACTGATAAGAGCGTAGCAGCAGCGCGCTTTTCTCACACGCGCTACTGCTAAATGGGCCAACCGTGTGGACAATTTCAAAATTAGCAGCAGCGACATGAGTAAACAGCGCGCTGCTACTATTGCATTAACAGTAGCGCGCACCTTGACCCCGCGCTGCTGATAAACTTAGGTTGTTGGTTACTGTCGGTCGATTTTTGTAGCAGCGCGGTTTAGCCCTCACGCGCTACTGCTAAATTTGCATCAGTAGCGTGCTTTTCTTAACCGAGCTACTGCTAATTAGCAATAGCGCTTCTTTTGTGCCGCGCTGCTGCTAAGATTCTGTGTATAAGGTTTTCCCTAGTAGTGTTTTTACCAAAGTCGGTCCCACCGAGTTTGAGTAATCGGTCTCACCGAGTTTGAGTAATCGGTCTCACCGAGATTACGTTATGCCCTAACCCTAATGAAATCGGTCCCACCGAGTTGACATGTCAGTCCCACGGAAAAGCCTAACGTTCACATTTTGAACTGAATTGGTCTGGCCGAGATTTATGATTCGGTCCCACCGAGTTTGGTGAATTGTGTGTAACGGTTAGAATTTGTGTCGAGGCTATATATACCCCTCCACCCACTCTTCATTCGTGAGGAGAGCCATCAGAACATGCCTACACTTCCAGCATACATTTTCTGAGAGAGAACCACCTACTCATGTGTTGAGATCAAGATACTCCATTCCAACCACATAAATCTTGATCTCTAGCCTTCCCCAAGTTGCTTTCCACTCAAAACATCTTTCCACCAAATCTAAATCTGTGAGAGAGTTGAGTGTTGGGGAGACTATCTTTTGAAGCACAAGAGCAAGGAGTTCATCATCAACACACCATCTATTACCATTTGGAGAGTGGTGTCTCCTAGATTGGTTAGGTGTCACTTGGGAGCCTCCGTCAAGATTGTGGAGTTGAACGAAGGATTTTGTACGGGCAAGGAGATCGCATACTTCGTGAAGATCTACACTAGTGAGGCAAGTCCTTCGTGGGCGATGGCCATGGTGGGATAGACAAGGTTGCTTCTTCGTGGACCCTTCGTGGGTGGAGCCCTCCATGGACTCGCGCAGCCGTTACCCTTCATGGGTTCAAGTCTCCATCAACATGGATGTACGATAGCACCACCTATCAAAACCACGAAAAAAATCTCCGCGTCTACATTGCGTTTGCTCCCTCCAAACTCCTCCCTTTACCTTCATGTGCAATGTTTTACATTCCGCTGCTATACTCTTAGACTTCCATGTGTAGCTTGATTACTTGACTTGTGCAAAGTTGCTAAAATCTGCCAAGACCTAAAATTGGGAAAAGGCTAGATTTTTATTTGGTCAAGTAGTCTAATCACCCCCCCCCCTCTAGACATATTTTCGATCCTACAAGTGGTATTAGAGCTTTGGTCTCCATTTGCCTTGATTTCCATTGCTTTTGGTGATTATAGCCTTGGTTTCACAACCTAGGAGAGTATGGTGTCTAGCGAGGGAAAGTACCACCGTAGAGGTCCTTACTTTGATGGTACTAACTTTGCTAGTTGGAATCATAAGATGAAAATGCATATTCTTGGACATAACCCCGCCGCTTGGGCTATTGTGTGTATTGGCTTGCAAGTTGAATTCTTTGATGGGAGATAACCAAACCGTGAAGCTACCGCGGAAGAGTTGAAGATGCTACAATACAACGCTCAAGCTTGCTATATCCTCTTCAACGTATTGTGCCCCGAAGAATTCAACAAAATCAGCCGTCTTGAGAATGCAAAGGATATTTGGGATACTTTCATTGATATGCACGAAGGTACCGACTCCGTCAAGGAATCCAAATTGGATGTGCTTCAAAGTCAACTTGACAAGTTCAAAATGAATGATGGTGAAGGCGTCGCTGAAATGTACTCTAGGCTTGCTCTCATCACATACGAGATTGCCGGCTTAGGAAGTGAAGAGATGACAGATAGATTCATCATCAAGAAGATCCTAAGAGCCTTGGATGGAAAATATGATACCGTGTGCACATTGATCCAAATGATGCCCAATTACAAAGATCTCAAGCCTACGGAAGCCATTGGAAGAATTGCTGCTCATGAGATGTCACTCAAGGATAAGGAAGAGCTTCACAACAAGTCAAGTGGTGCTTACAAAGCCTCATGTGATACTCCTACATCATCAAGTGAGAAACAAACCTTCAGTGAGGAGTTGAGCCTAATGGTGAAGTATTTCAACAAGTTCTACAAGAGTAGAAGCAAGGAAAGAAGCTCCAAGACAAGGTCCTACAATGACAAAAGATCTTCATGTCATTAACGTAATTGCTACAATTGTGGAAGACCCGGACACTACTCTACAAAAGAAGAGAAGATTCACCCAAAAGGAGAAGTAGAAGGGAAGAATCGCCACCAAGAGAGAGGAGGAGGAGAGATGATCGTTATGAACAAAGAACCTCTCGGAGAAGCAAGGATTCGGAAAGGAAGGACAAATCATCAAGGAGCTACACAAAACGAAGACATCAAGCTCATGTTGGTGAATGGGTATCCGGCTCCAACTCCAACCATCACTCCGAAAGAAGTTATCACTCCGACTCCGAATATACTCAAGATGAAGGTGTTGCCGGTCTAGCAATTGTGTCAACTAACTCCTACGACATTTTTGACTCGCCAAGTGAAGGAATTGGAAGATGCTTCATGGCTAAAGGCCCAAAGGTATCACACCCCGAGTATGTTGATTTCAATAGTGATGAAGATGATTTGCTAGGTGATGATGATTTACTTCTTGACGACTCTAGTGATGAAAACTATGATGAACTTGCTATTAATCATGATAATCAAGATAAAACGAATGATGATGATAAGAAGGAGATTGAGCGTCTAACTAAAGAACTAAACACTCTTAAGTTAGCTCATGAAACTACCTTGGAAGATCATCGAGAACTTTTAAAGACTCATCAGAAGTTACGCTTTGAAAAGCTCAACCTTGAGAAAGAGCATGGGTTCTTAAAAGCAATCAATGATGATCTTCGCAAGAAAAGTTCTTCTTACATTGCCAAGCGTTTACTCTTGTCTACTTACATGCCACAAGTTAAATCTAGCAACAAGAGTAAGAAAGATTCTTCCTCTAGTAGTAACAATAATCATGCTAAATCCAATGTTGTTGCTTCTAGTAGTTCTCTTGATTCCACTAATGATTCTTTTAGCCAAGTTACACTTGAGAAAGAAAATAGCTTATTGAAGGGAATTATAGAGAAAGGTGTTTACAAGATCCTTGCCGGAAGTAAGCAATTTGAGGAAATTGTACGGAAGCAAGGAAGGCACCGGAAGAATCAAGGTGTTGGTTTTGAACTAAAGTTCAATGCCAATGGAGTTGAGTGGGAAGAAGATCAATACCCCAAGACGAAGTTTGTTCCTCAACAAGAGAAGTATGATCCTACATCTTTCCAAGGGACACAAGCTCAAGATGATCTTCCACCGCAAGACCACAAGCAAAAAGGCAAGGACAGGCTTCAAGAGGAGATTGATGCATTTGAAGAAGCTCCTAAGGCCTTGGTCAAGTGGGTTCCCAAGACTACATCAAGTTCTACTACATCAAGTACGACTACAAATCCAAGGATTCCCATCAAGATGATGTGGATCCCAAAGAAGAAGAACTAGAGAGTTCTTGAGGGTGACTCCGCCAACATACTTCACTCATATCATTTTGGCGAGGACAAATGCAAACAACTTCCACATCTTGCACTAGTTCAAGGAGTCACAAACCCTCTTGTTGGTCACAAGGGACAAGGTAACCTAATGCTTTGATGGACATCATCTTGTGTGTGCTTCACTCTATGTCTATGGGAAACCATGTCTGTTCCTTGTGGGACTGACCCGTGTAGGTATTGAAAGTGCAACTCACTCCAATGGATTGCTCCGAATGATCTACATCAACATTGAGCATCCACATCTTCAACATCTACATGAAGTCATCACCGACAAAACCAAAGGTTAGTTCATCCCTCCTAGGGGGATATCACATCTAGGGGAGCTTTACTCTGATCAATTGAGCTAAAGCAACTCTAATGATGTGAATACAACAATGCTTTATGTAAAAGTGGTAACCCCACTTGTGCTTTATGTAAAAGTGGTAACCCCACCTATGATCAAATGTCCCCATTTGACTCCTAAGTCAATATACTCATATATAGATGACCTGGTCATCGCCAACTGCTTGATAGATGCTAGAGTGTATGTTCATGCTTTGTCACATATTTCATTTGCCATTTTATTGTGTGAGCATGTTGACTTCATATTTTACTCATTCGAGGACATCCACTTGTTGCTTTGATTGTTTGGCTTTTTCTCTTTTACCAAGTGGATGGACAAGAATGCCTAAGAACTTCCTCTAGCTATCTACGCTTTTCTCGTCTCAAACTCTATTCATGCTACATCACAAAGTTTGATCAAGTCAGATCCGAACCACTCTGTGTGAGGAGCACTCGGAGTCCCCGATTCGTCATAGACTTAAACTTCCAAAACCCCTCTGTGCATTTCGGTATGACCGATTCATCCACTTCGGTCACACCGAGTTCACTGAGTTGATCTAGGTTTTCAGTCTCGGTGCAACCGATTTGAACTTTTCGGTCACACCGAGCTATAGTAACCGCTTGCGATTCTGCATCTCGGTGCCACCAAGTTGTTCCACTCGGTCACACTGACAGGGTCTGGATATGTATACCCACGGTTGAGATTTTGGAAATTTCTTCAAAACTCCTCAGCCCGCGCGTGTCCTGCTCTGCTGCCTCGGGTCTCCGGATCGTCTCCTCGTTGCCAGCCACCTCCCGCCGCTGGTATCCTCGTCGTCAACGGGATTCTGCCCCGCCGTTGTCGCCGTAGCGAACTCACCGCCGAGCTAGGGTATGAGTTCGATATTTGTGCTAAATTCCTTACTCCGATTCCTAGCACATTGTGTTGCCATGATCTTTACCAAGTATGAAATCAATCTATCCAGAGAAAAATTCCTTTAGGTTAGGTTTGATTTGAAAATTTAGGGTTATGTTTCTGCCGAACTCATCTCGGATCGACCGAGTTGTAGAAATCGGTCTCACCGATTTGGCTTAGGCCATTGCACATGCACTTTTCGGTCTGACCGAAAATTGTAAATCGGTGCGACCGAGTTCAACTCTCAGTGAAACCCTAGCAATCTCAGAGCCACCGAACTGTGACTTGGTCCGAACGAGTTCACTAGTTTAGACTCCAAAAGTTGCTTCGGTATCACCGAGTTTAACAAATCGGTAGCTCCGAAATGCTTGCTGTGGAGCACTAAAACTAAGTTTTTGACTCATCTATTTTGCAAAAACTCCGCACTTTGTGATGCTCATCCACTCTACCTCATGTATATCCATTCATAGGGTTTGCCTATAGTTTCCCTGCCAAGATGTCTTACCAGAGTGATAGCCAGAACAGATCAGAAGAGCAAGTGCAAATGAGTGAGGGCACAAGTCCCTCAAGCAGATATGATGAGGGCAGCAGGAGCACTCCCAGCAATTTGCCCAAGGCAGCCACCAGATCAAGGAAGAAGAGAACCTCAGATTTAGAGGATGAGGACTATGTGGCTACAGAGGAGGAAGTGAGCTCCAAAAAGAAAGTGCTAAAGAAAGAATATGGCACTACTGCTGCAACAAAACCTGGTATGCACAAGAAAGCACCTGAAAAGAGAGTGCCAACATCCAAGCCAAGGAAAGCTGCCATTGAAGAAACAGTTGAGTTCACACTTGAACGAAAGGAAGCTGCTGAAGGCAAGAAAAGGAAAGAGAGGGTCAGGAAGACCATTGCCAGAGTTATTGGCAAGCCTTCTATGATGATAGATCCAGCTGGGGATGAAGAAGAAGAGGAAGAGGATGCTGCACCAGCACCCAAATCACAAAAGCTTATGGGTGATGCAATCAAGTCAGGGGCTGCTCCATCAAAGCCAAAAATGGCTCCCAAAGCTACTGCTCAAGCTCAGAAGCCTTCTAAGCCCAAGAGAAGCACCAGGAACATACTAGCAGAAGAGAAGAACAAGGCCCCAGTGCCTGAAGTTGAAGAAGAAGAAGATGAAGCCCAAGTGCTGAGGAAACTGAAACCAAAGATTCCAGACCACCACTACAAAACAAGACACTTCCGTGATGATACGTGTTTGTCACAGTAGGTCATGTTTTCTATCATGCATGTACATCCATGACGATTTTATGAAAGAATCAAGATAGTCATACCTGTGCTGTCGTAGAAGTGTTCCATGACATTACCAAAATTATCATCACAGAAATGTTCACTTCCATGACGATAAATGCCGCGTCATGGAAGTGCTTTCGTCAAGGGTGACCGACACGTCGCATCCACCGTAGCGGGTCGCTGTTAAGCTATAGGGTCCGGTTTTGGATCCGATAACCCGTTAACAGCCCGGACCAATGAGGATTTTCCACGTGTAAAATTGTCATTGGCCGGAGGAAACACGTGTTCGCTCACCGTTGGGACAGATGTCATCCATTCATTGGACAGGAGGCGCGTATGATAGGTCGACATGTGGCACGGCCCAACAAAGGCCCATTCCGGTGAAAAGGCCGGGCCGTTTGACTTGTCAAAAGGTAATGGGCCGGCCCACGGAAAGCATGTTCCTATATAGCCCATTTACGGCCCACTAACTCACGGCCCGTTACAGCCTATCAGAATTAAACCCAGTAGCTTCATTTGGGCCGTCCAATATGATTCCATCCCGCTGTAACTTCCAGCCCATGTATGGCCCATGATGTCTTTCTGCCCATACAAGGCCATTTGTAACTCTTGGCCCATTAACGGCCCGTAGTGAATCTGGCCCGCAATGAACAGTGTATCGTTTCATACCCACTAACGGCCCATTATTTCATTGGGCCGTTTCCAACCCGTGTTATCTTTCGGCCTTCTCAGGGCCCATTTATTCTTTGGCTTATTTCCAGCATTCGGTTACTTACTGCCCGTTACTAGCCTTTTCTGCTTGTGGGCCAAATTCAGCCCGTGGTAACAATCGGCCGTTTGCGGCCTGTTAATCCGTTGGGCCGTTTTCATAGCATCATCAAATATGGCCAATTAACGACGGCCCATTATTGTCGGCCCATGAATGGACGATTCCAAATCTAGCCCGTTTACGGACCATAATGCGGTCTGTTATTGGCCCATGTTTGGCCGATCAATCATACGGCCCGTAGAAGGCCTATTGTTTCTACGGCCCTTACAAGGCCCATTGTTTCTACGACCCGTAGGAGGCCCATTGTTTCTACGGCCTGTAGGAGGCCCATGGTAACTACAGTAAATATGTAGCCCATGGTTATTGTGGCCTAGTTTTAAAAAATAGGTTATTGCGGCCAAACCGCGGAAAAAGAACTGCACTGACTACAAGCAAACAAATAAACAAGACAACAAGGAAATAAATAAGCAAGCAACTTACCCTAGGCTATCACGGCTATTACACATATTACACCCACTGGGCATCAAAGCTCGCCACCAGTGCAAATATAGGGAACAAAGCAGCATATCATATACACTGGTTGTCAAAGTTGGCAACCAGTGCAAATAAACGCAGCAGCAAAACAAGCCCAGAACTGAAACCACTTCAGAAGATCTCAAGAAACAATATCCTGGGTACCCATAATGCTGGAAAGATGCTTAGCAAGCTTATTAACTTTCTCTTGTTTGGCGCTTAAATCCTCCAGCGCTTGCTGTTGCACCAGAAAGTATGCATCTGAATTCTGCAGGGACTTCCTCAGTCCTTCAGCTTCCTGTCGCAGCACATCTGATTGATGTCTTTCAACTTGAAGTTGAGACTCAAGAATACGAACTGATTCAGGCTGCGAGTTCGAAGAGCTTGTGCCAGCAGTAGTGGCCAGTAACTCGAACACTACATCAAGACAGGACTTTTAGGTTCTCTCACTGTCGTCAAGATAATTTTTATCATCTTTCTTGGAGACCAACAGGGATGTCTCACTATCTTGAACCTTATCTGCATTACTTCCTTTACCATTGCATAACGGGGTACTGTTCTCCAATATTTGTCCGCATTCTAAAAGAGAAACAAGCATACACATCACAGGTTTACCATGCTGTATATGAAACTCATTTTGGTAAATCAGTTCAGTAGTAAAGTGGACAGGATAACAACATGAAACAAACATATATCTGTGTACCATGGTCACTTTATGGTCTATATCATTCTAGTTTTTGTTGCCAAATCAAGAGAGACACAGTTCAAATAATATTTGTTCAAGACAAAGCAGAATAAACAGAATATAAGTGTGGGAAACTATAGAGCAATAACAACACTTGTAATGTGCATGACATGAGAACATAATTGTTTATTCAATTGAAAGTGAAATCAACATAGAGCAAGTTACAACAGCAAACCAGTTAAAGAAACAGGTTTAAAACATACCTGTTGCGCCATTGGAGTTTCAATTCCATCCTTCAAATTTGAAAATAGTTGGTATGAGTAAAAACAGTGATGCAAGAGCAACGGAGTATGAACCATAGCTACAGAACCTGACCTGGGAACAATTCTTCTTCTCCTTTAAGCGTTGAGTTGGGATTCGGAGTGGTGGTCCTCGTGCTTTGGGCACTGCAGTTCCCTTACTAACTGATCGTGTTTGGGTGCTCTGTGGTGGAGACGGTGTTGTGTCAACTAGAACTGGGTTACTATCTGCTGGGGTTGGGGTTAGAAGGGGTGTAGCTGGTTCTTTGTCCAACTGGGTAGGGGTACAATCTGCGAGAGTCTGGGTTATGTGTGGTGGGGCTGGTTCTTGGGCAAGTACAAACGTGGTTCTACCTGCATCAACTGGTAGCACTATCTTTTCTGAAGACCGTGTTGTTACTCCCTTAGATACTGCCATCACCCTCTCCAATTCAAATGGCTGATAAACAAGAAAAGTAATTGAATGTACAGACATTGTATGATAAGACAGGTGCAATGGATAGTGGGGAATAAAAAGGGCATGAAATAATTCACATTTATGTTGTCTAACCAAACAGGATATCTTGACACAATTTCACATATATGATGGCTAACTAAACAGGATAGCATGACACAATTTCACATTATGATGGCTAATTAAAAAAGATGGAAAGACATAGTTCAAAATATGATGACTATGTAAACAGGATGACATGATATAACTATATAATGTGTTTATTAAATAGGTTGGCATGCCATAATTCACATACATGCCGCCTATGGAAACATGATAGCATGATATAATTCACGGATAGAATGACATAATTCAAAATATGATGACTGTAAACACTAAACAGGATGAGAGGATATAACTATATGATGTCTTTATTAAATGGGTTGCCATGCCATAATTCAGATAGATGTTGTGTATGTAAACATGATGGCATGATATAATTCAAATATATGATTTATATAGTAAGCAAGTAAGCAGATGGCAATCCATATATGATGTAAAAACTAAGCAATGCAAGACAACATGCATGACATGGGTAATATAACCCTGCCAAGTTTGAGCATAGACCTCAGGGGGGAAATAGGACTGGTCATCAGTCTCTGAATCCTCCTCTGAGGAGCTCTCTGTAACCATCAAGATGTCTGCTTCAGCAGGTAGCATTGTCTGCTATGAATACCTTGTTTTCACTCCAGATACTTCCATCATCGCTTCAAATGGCTGATGCACAGGAAGAGTAGTTGAATATACAAATGTTGTCGACAAATGGAACACGTAATACAAAAAATGATAGCATGATATAATTCACATACATGATGATTGGCTAAACAGCATGGCATTGGATAATTCACATATATAATGCCTTGGCAACAAGATAGCATTGCATAATTCACATATATAATGTCTTGCAACAAGATGGCAATGCATAATTCACATATATGGTAATTAGACACTAAACAGGTGGCATTCACACAAAGCATGTCTAAACTAATCAAATGACATAGCAATGCAAGACACCATACGCACGATATGAGCAACATAACCCTGCCAAGTTAGAGCATACACCTTGGGGGGGAATAGGACTGGTCATCTATCTCTGAATCCTCCTCTGAGGAGCTATCCGTAACCAGCGAGATATGCGCTTCGTCAGATAGCATAGTCTGCTCTGAAGACCTTGTTTTCACTCCAGAATTTTCCATCACCGTGTCAAATGGCTGATGCACACGAAGAGTAGTTGAATGTACTAACATTTTTGAAAAATGTAATACGTAACGAAAAAAGGATGCCTGATATAATTCACATATAAGATGACTGGATAAGCAGGATGGCATTGCAAAATTCACATATATGATGCCTGGCTAAACAAGATGGCGTTGCATAATTCACATAAACGATGAATAAACTAAACAGATGGCATTCACACAAAGCATGTCTAAACTAAGCAGATGACATATTTGATGTATAAAGTAAGCAATGCAAGGCACCATATGCATGATATAACCAACATCAGCATGCCAAGTTAGAGCGAAGACCTCAGGGGGTAAATAGGAGTGGTCTTCTCCTTCTGAATCCCCCTCAGAACAGATATCTTCCTCTCGATTACAATCCGAAATGGGTGGAGGGGGGCTGCCTTTGCGCCTACCATGGAGCGACGTCTGCATGAAATTTTATTGCCACGCAAGGCTCGTCTCTTTTGCTCTACATGTTCAGTTCCATTGTGTACAATAACTGACATGCATAGGAATAAAACATAGTGAGATTATGTAAGGAGTGCATGCAGAAATCCAGAGTGATGGTAGCAACCTGTGGATAGACCCAAAACCAATGATAGCAGGCAGATAATGGCTTCAGTTAAAAAATACAGATAATGGCTTCTTTACTGTTTGTTTCCCACCCAACATGAAACTCATAGTAGACACCAGAGATTAACCAGATAGTAGATAGATACTATTGATTGCGGCCCCGATATGTACCCCACAACCATTTAAAAACTCAAGTTTGACCATTAGTTTGGAGCTGACTCAGAGTCTAATCGGTGAACAGGACGATAAAGTAGCATGTAATATTAAGCGATGCATAACGTAAGCAGACACGAAAGAGTGCGACCTCTCTTGCGGACCCGTGTAGTCCTCGAGGTCATCTGCTCGGTTGATGATGGTAATGCAGTTGTCATGGCTGCCAGCGGCGGGGAAGAAGATCTGAGGCGGCGAAAGACAGTCTGGAGGCCGGATCCCTGCTGTGCTGGACCCTTCTGTCGTTGGAGCAGCTGAGCTGGGGTGGACGACGGCGCAGCAGGAGCGGGACAAACCACACAAGGTTTTCTTTGACAACTATCTGTAAGAGAAGTAATTCTGTAAGGGCTCGTTTGAATTGGAGGATTCTAACAACACAGGGATAGGAAATACACAGTAATAGGATAGGAATTCACGTGCAAAACAGAGAATTTAAAAACACGAGATTTCTGCCAATCTGGGTGGTTGGTTCACAAGAATTGGAAGATTACAGGATGCAATGAAGCATGGTGAGATTAAGTCAAACCACAAGAAACTGTACGGTTATAAGGCTATTATGCTACTATCTCTTAGTCTTGTGCTACATGAATAGTAATTTTAAAAGGAGGACAAGTGGATATTAAAATTCCTACGGTTTTTCTTTCAAGGAGACACTAAAGGAACAAATCCTACAGTTTTCCTTTGCTCCATTCCTTTGAACCAAATGCATGAATAGTAGTACCATAGGAAACTTTCCAATTCCTATGTTTTTCCTTTCAAGCACTGGCAATTCTAGCAGGCAGGCTTGAGCAAGGAAAATCCTACACTCAAAAAATGTTTTTGTGCTACTTCTACTAATTTGGACCTAGGCCACTGCCCTACTAGCTCAACTCCCAGGCCCATCGACAAATGCACAGCTCAAACGCGCAGAGAGAAATAATGATGGCATTCAAGAGAGTCCATCACGGATAGCTAAGTTGCCTGGTACCTCACTGCTTGTCATATAGTAGGAGAAACTAATCGTATTTCACGTTACTGCGTGTGCTTAGTGGACAATATATATAACATATAGAGTAAAAAAGAGATGCAACAAGTGTACAACCTCTTTGGCGAAGCCATGTCGATCTCAGCGTGATTGGGTTGGTTGGTGAGGATGATTCGGCTGACTTGGCTATCGGAGGAGGGGAAGAAGATCTTAGGCGTCTTGAGATGGAGCCCGGGGTACTGGTCCGCTGTGATGGAGGGTTTCGTCATTGGAGCAGCTCCGGTGAGTTGTACGACGCCGAGGCTGAAGCAGGACAGGAGAGACAACGTTAACCTGAGTGGAATTCTAATAGCATCTCCAATAGATGGCGTAAAATACATAACCAAAAAGTGCTAGATGTAAAATCCATCAGCCGCTCATCTCTGAACTTAACTGACGAAACTGAATTTAACTGTTGAAACTGAACTTAACTGTCGAAACTGAACTTTGTTGTCAAAACTGAACGCACTAGTAGCAAAAAAGCAGTGGTAGCAGCGCGTGCGAGAGCCGGGGCACCTGGTCGTGTAGCAGCATCAGGTGAGGCTACACGTCAGTCGACTGACTTTTTCATCTCTGGTCAGTCGATTTTCCAGCCGTTGGATACGAAATCAAGGGCCTGCAGTTCATCTTCAACCTCCACCCCACTGAGCCGCCAGCCACCAGCGGCCAAACAGCCGCCCCCCGCGGCCGGCGGTGTGCCGCCCCGCCCGCCCCGAAACCACTCCCACTGCCAGTCCACCGCCGCCCCGGCCAACCATCTAGGCTCCCCCGTGCCGAGCTTTTTCTCCGGCGATCCCCACGCCACCGCCCCACCACCGCCGGCGACCACTGCCCCCACCCTGAACCCTAAGATAGATAGTGGGGTACCTCTCCGACGAGCCCCCCTCCCCGCTGCGGCTGGTTCTTCCTTAACTCCGGCGAGCCTCCCCACCCCCTGAAAATCGACTGGCCTGAAAGTCAATTTAGTCGACTGAAGTGTAGCTAAATCGGAGCAGCATCGCAAGCAAGAGCAAGAGTGAGAGCAACAGCGCGAGCAAGAGCAAGAGCAAGAGCAATAGCAAGAGCAGACCCAGCAGGGGACCGAGAGCAAGAGCAGAGCAGAGCAAGAGCTAAAGCAGCAGCAGCTCCTACTGATGTGGACGTCGTCGCCGAGGGAGCGACGCCGTGGAGGAAGTGGCCGGCCACGCCACCATGGATGGAGCCACGCCGTGTCGGCTCGGGACCGAGCGCCGGCAGCATCGTGAGATCGAATCAAGAAGAAAATGCAGCGATTAGTGTACAACCTCTTTGGTGGCGCTGATTAGGCCTCAGCTTCATCTGAGGAAACAGTGATGATGATGCTCTTCCGATGGTGCAGGTGAAGATGAGGTGTGGGAATGCAGGTGGCATGAAAGACGAGGGGAACATCAGGGCAGCTCCTTAGAGGTGGAGGATGGGGTGGCTGAACTGGCGGGACGACGAGATCGACGACAGATCCTCATCTGGTACGGTGGATGAGGGGCGTCGAGGTGTTGTTGTGGACGACGTCGTCGGGGAAGAGGCTCCGGCTGGGTGGCGGACGGAGGAGGGTGTGGGGCTTCGCAGGTTTTCGCGGCCTCGGTGTACGAATGGGTGGGCGGATGGGATGGGAGTTAGGAACCATGGCTTAGGGACGCACTTGTCCAAAATGTGGGGTAAGTTACGAAAGTACCCCCACCGATTTGAGCTAGGCAGTTCTTTCGGTTCAGGGGTATCACGAGCATTTTGTGTGTCAGGATTTCACAGGAGGTGGGAGGTTTCGCGCGCGTTGTAATTTTGGAATAGCAAGGCGCGGGTTGAGATGGAGGGAGTTGTCGGAGCACAACGAGACAAAGATATATCTTAAATATTTCGGGAAAACAAGGCGCGGGTTGAAATTTCCGGACAAGCCTAACGTGTACTGTACCAAATCAATTCGCACTTCCGTCGACGAAAAAAAAGAAATCAATTCGTAGCACACAAGAGAGTCTAGTCCCATGTACGGTACCAAATCAATTCGCACTACAAATGTCATCCAAAACTTTGAATTCATGTTATGTTCAATTAAAATATTTCGCTACGTGTATAATGCATGAATGTTTTAGTGCATTCCAAACGTATATACTACCGCTTCAATATGAACTAAATTTGAATTTGTTTCTCTATTTGAATAAGATCTACAATAATGATTGTTGTGAAGTCAAACCATTTGAATTCGTTTCTCTATTTTAATAAGATCAACAATCATCATTATTGTAGAGTTAAACCATCGTTTGTGTATTATCTTCACAACACACTACATGATTACTCTCGAGTTAGATATGAACTATGTGTACTATATGAACTCGAACTCGATTTTTTGAATCCACTTTATGTTGTTTTCAAATCACAGTACATTTCAAGCTCTAGCTAGATCTTCATAATCTAAACCATGTCTCATATGTATAATGTGTTTATCAGATAATGTATGGTGCCCCGCCCCCTACGCCTAAGTATTTAGATGTGAGTTGCAAACACCACACATTACCACAAATTCAAATAAAATGTGAGATTGTTCGATATATAGTATTGTTTAGATTGTTCGATATTTAGTTGTAAGCTGCAAACGCCACACATTATCACAAATTCAAATAAAATGTGAGATTGTTCGATGTATAGTATTGTTTAGATTGTTTGACATTTAGCTGTGAGTTGCAAACGCCATGCATTATCACATTATGGTATAACATGTGCAAAACCACAACACGTGTATCACCGCTATATTCATGCATGCATATATGTTTATAACACTATGATCTCCTATTCAAATATATGAATCCACTTTCATATCAAATTATGATCTTTGTTAGTCTCTTACACTCACACAATCCTCTAACCTTTGTAGCTAGCACTAACTTTCTCCCATGCACGCACACACCCTCCTTGCCCTCCCCCTCCCTCAGCATTCTATCCGTCGCGCACATTCATTTTTTTCTTTAGGTTGTTCTCCCACAGTCTCCACAACTCCTTTCTGACACACACTGATCGATAAACCTCTCCAGCGATGTCTACCTACAACATACACACGCACCTTCCATCTCCTCCTTTCCGTGTCCATGCCTCGTGTCTCTCATACGGTCCCACACACGTGTAAACTCCCGCCCCTCTTTTCATCGATCTCACAACGGCACACTCCTCCCCCTATCTAGCTAGTAGCTCGGCCTCTCGCACCACCTCCTATAGCTCCATTCTCTCTGTCTATCCATCTCGCTAGGCCTTATTTGCCTCTAATAAATGGATGTACACCGACCGATCTCCCGCTATACATATAGCTAGCTAGGTCCTTATAACTCATTTTTTCCCACGCATCGATAGATCTACCTCATTAGTTATGTCTCTCCCTTCCTCCGACAAACAACAATTGATCTACCGATCTAGTTAGGTTTTCTTACCAAACACATGGTTCCCCTTCATCATCCATGCATGCGTCCCGACAGATCTATCACGCACAGGCACGCATAGAAACACATTGCCACTCTTATTGATAATATTGCAGTTCTACCCTCAGTTTGTCTAGTAGGCCTCTCCCACCATCTTCGAGAAGCAACTCCATCACCCATCCAGCACTCTACCCCTCCCTCTCTCTCCCTCTCTCCTCTCTCTCTCTCTCTCTCCTCTCTCTCTCTCTCCTCTCTCTCTCTCTATCCCAACCTATTTCCCATCCTTCAGTTATGTATGGATGTCGACTGCTCTCCCTCAAGACATAGCTGGGTCTCTCCTTCTCAACACATATATGAGTCGTTCTACCTCTCTAGTTAGGCCTCTACCTCCCCCCTCCCCCCCCCCACACACACACCAATACATCGAGTGCTCTAGTCATGTCTCCCTGCCACACACAAACTTGCCCTGTGCCCTCTGACGTTCCGGTAGGCCATTCGCCCTATATCTTTGACTTGCACACACACAATTTCGATGGCTCACTTCATCGATCCCGCACCCACCCACTTGATCCTCTCTTCGACTCTATCGAGATATATGACCCCTTCCTCTCTTCTTGTGGATCGCCCCCTCTATATATGATATGGATAGGCCTCTATTTCACACACAATGCACGCAAAATTTTGTTTGAGATGTCATCGACACATATTCCCACAGATACATTCACGAAATCACCCCCCCCCAAACAAAAAAGGGATAATTAGATTTATGCCCCTAGTTGTGTCCCAGTCATCTGTTTTACCCCTAATTCCCAGAAGTCACCGGTTCTGTCCAAGTCACTTTGCTCCTCTTATGCTTTTGCCCTTTGACCCTTTGACCGTTAGTTTGAAAACTTCATAACTAATTCATACTGAATCAGAACAATGCAAATAAGATACCAAAATGTTCAGAAAAACATCACCTATATGTCAATGTCATTTGCATTCATGAAAAAAGTGTTGGAAAGTGCACCTCCGAGTTTTAGCTCTTTTGATACCACCATGAATAGTGAACCCTAAAAAAATTCAAAAAAATATGGTGGCGAAGAACGACAAATGTTCTAAGTGCTTTCCAAGTTTCATTAGGGAAAAACATTCATGGAAGTCATGGCAAAAAAAATAATCTATTCTGGAGTGCTAATTGTTTTTTTTGTCACGGCACCCATGAATGTTATTTCCTGATGAAACTTGGCAGGCACTTAAAACATTTGCCATTCTTTGCCACCAATTTTTTTAAATTTTTTTGAACTTTTTTAGATTTTACTATTCATGGTGGTAGCATAAGAGCTAAAACTCGGATGGGCACTTTCCAACACTTTTTTCATGAATGCAAATGACACTGACATATAGGTGATGTTTTTTTAAACATTTTGGTATCTTATTTGCATTTTTCTGATTTAGTATGAATTAGTTATGAAGTTTTCAAACTGATGGTCAAATGGTCAAAGGGCAAAAGCATAATAGGAGCAAAGTGACTTGGACAGAACCAGTGACTTTTGGGAATTAGGGGTAAAACAGACGAGTGGGACACAACTAGGGGCATAAATCTAATTATCCCAACAAAAAACCCTCACGAACGCACATGCCGTCCTTCTAGGTTTGTATCTCTCACACACACCCACGTAGGTGTGGGACGTGCACGAAGAGAAGAGGTGCGCGCACGGTGCACGTACTCCCGTCTCTTTCCCAACCACACCCGCGCGGGTACACGGTGGAGCTCATTTCTGTATGAAAAGGCAGCCCATGTGGTAATTTGACACGTGTACTGGTTGTCCACTTGATGGAGGATCGTCTACCATGGGTGGACAAACAAATTGCGACATGACGCATTATGTTAAAAAAGAGGCAAACCATGTGGGGCCTACCTTAGAAGCAAGGTTCTATACACTCGAGATGCTCTGTACGTATTACTTTTGATGTGTCCCGTCAACTCGCAGAACAAGGAGAAGCTTGCTTACTACGCCGTCTCCCCCGCCCACGGGCGCGGTGGCTCGCATGACGAGGTGAAGCTTGCTTACTACTACTCATTGTATATTGGTTTATTGTTCCCCATTGTATATTGTGTCAAATTTTGACTATAGATTGAACTAACAAAACGTTCGTGCATGTTACCAAAAATTATATCATTGAAAACTATGTTGAAATACGAATCCAAAGATATAATTTTTTTGACATGCATTAACATTTTGTTAGCTAAATATTTGGTAAAAATTTGGCACGAACTACAAAGGTGGCCTATAAACCAGGACGGAGGTAGTAGTACTACGCCTTACGCCCGCTCCCTCGCCCACGCGCGCGGTGGCTCGCAGGACGAGGAGAAAATTTTACTACTCCCTCCGTTTACTCCTCGTCCCAACCTTGGTTAGAGAGATAATCATATTGTTTGGAATATATGTCCGTAGATTTCAATATGAACTACTAGTACATACTCCAAACACTGATGTATATAGACGTATTTTAGAGTGTAGATTCACTCATTTTGCTCCGTATGTAGTCCATATTGAAACGGACGTAATAGTATGCACTCTCCCTCGCCCCTCGACCCTCGCCCACGTGGTGGACGTGCAGCAATTCATTCGGTCTCATATAGCCAGAACGATATTTACTGTAGTACTATTATTGCTCGACTTCCCGAAGAGGCGAAGAGCCAATCGCAAGGTTAATATTTTGGAGATGCCAAGCGCAAGGTTTATAGGAGAATGAGTAGTAGGTGCCGCGTCATTTATAAATAAAGTTTTTTTCTTTAGTGGCACGTACGCAATATAAATAGGTTCATATGGAGAGAAAAGGAAACCGCTCCACTATATACATAGGCAGGACGAGGCTACACGGTTGCTTGCTGGGGTTCCTCTCTTCACACTCTCTCGCACAAAACGACTGTGGCCACATCTCTAACATCCCGACGGACGTGGTGGATGCTTATTGTAGATGCGGTCGCCGTCGCCGACGGCGAAAACCCACTGTCGGCACGTCCCGATCAGGGGTCCCCTCCGTTCTCTCTCACAAAGCCGGTGAGGTTGCCTTCGTCCCTTGCTCACTGCCACGATGTGGGCAGTTGCCGCCTCCCGCCGCCCTCCTCTAGGTTGAGCTATGTCCCGACATCCCTCAGGTACAACTCCCTCTACAGCCGGCTTGCACCACTATTCCAGCTGCCCACATCACTCCATGTGGATATTTCTCTACTTCTTTGCCCCGCACATACCTCTACTGGCTTCTACGTACTGTATTTGTGATGAGTTTATGTCTCATCAACTAGCCCGAGTAATCTTATTCTAATCACGCATCTTCAATTTCTTTGCCACAGGGATGCTCATCTCGATTTTGGTGAAACTGCACAAAATGATCCGATGGTCAAAGGGTTGCAAACTTCATTTCTTCGGAAGCTCCAACGTTGCCAGCAAATTAAAGCCTGGTTAGGGTTTACGTTCAAGGGCTAGGGACTGCATGGATCGTTTTTTTCTTTAGCTGTCTCTGTTCCAAAATAAGTGTCAACTTTAGTAGTAGTACAACTTTGTACTAAAGTTTGCATAAAGTTGAGACACTTATTTTGGAACGGAGGGAGTACATATTGGCTATGATCTGTCAATCATTGAGATGCAATAGCATGCATGTTAGTCTCCTTTGTATTTGATGAAATGTTGCAACGGGCAACCTTGGACGCAAGATACATGAAACAGAAGCTGGAAGCTTCATAGCATTGTACAAATTTATCTCGCTGATAAATTACAGTATGTACTATACTAGTAGTACTATGTAAAGAGTTAGGTGTCGCACGGTGTCCAAAAATATGGTGATAATGTGAGGTGGGCCATGTAATCACTGAGCCTGCGTGTTTTCACTACTCTCGCACTCCTCCGCTGTAAGAATGGAGAAAATTGCAATCTAGTAGTACCTCCTTTCGCCGAAAGCGTGGGACATCCAGCAGTCCTATCACCTCAGTAATAATCACCAATGAACCATCAAATCACATAGACCCAACAGTAAGTTGGACGGACGAAGCAACCATCACTCTTGAATCCGCTTCTCTCTTCAACGCAGGCGCTAGTGAGAGGTCGCGTCCGCTCTGCGCGGGCATGAATGCGGCTCCGATTCTTTGGAGCGACGCTGACCGTTTCAGGCGGGAAGCGCGCGCGAGCGATGAAGGGGCTTTGGGTGGGCCAGGCTGGTCAGGAGAGGGCGTGGCAGCGGTCCGGCTGTCCCGAGCGGACGCCCGGAAGAGGATGCACCGACTCTCGCGGCTAAATCGTACACTACACACCATCTCTCTGTAGGAGTAGGTCGATGTGTCGCTCTCTCTAATAGACACATGCTGTTAAACACACACGCACACGCACACACAGGTTCATAGAATAGGGATATCATGCATGTTACTAGTCCAAGTTACTCACCACTATGACCAGCCTAAGCAATGTAACTAAACGCTCATTACGCTGCCTTGTTATCTCCCCCGTAAACCCAATGCATGGAGCGCAACTACGCGTTGATCAGTCAAGAAATCAAAGTCGGCTTGCACGCAAGTTAATACGTGGCCCTGCATGGTAGCTAAAACGGCATCTCTTAGTTGTTGGGATTAATTGTTGCGTTTAGAGACAGAAATCAGGGCTTTGAATGGAGGAAGGACCGGTCAAGTTTCTCCTTCTCCTCCAGTCTACTTCCACCTTGGTCCCGCTGCACCTTCTAACGTGACTTATTACACCTAGATGGAGGGAGTAGTACGAGATACGGTGGCACACTGACTTAGGTCGAATACAAGTGCCCAAAATTGTGTGCATGTTATAATAAGGATTCACTTAAAATAGTACGTGAGCGAACAGAGGGATCAATTGGACAGTGTTCATGAGCAGTAGCGAGATGTGTGAGGTAAGATACACCGCTGGCGCTTTTAATTTTTCTTATTAATCTGTTTGTTTCACCCACTGACTGGTGGGACCCAACGTACTATGTGGAGAGAGGTAAGGTGACTAAGGCTGCATTATTTCTGTACTACCAACACTGCTTTAAATCCCAAAAGACCTTACCAACCAAAGCCACATGACACGATTATGATTTAAATCCCAATGACTCGCACGCAAAAAAAGCACGGCATGCTTGTCACACGAATGCAGGAATGTATAAAAGGTTATTTTCCTCTCATTGAACATAACGGGAGGGTGGTGTAGCTGGTTAGCCTGTTCGCTCATCAAACTTGAGGTCTCGGGTTGGATAACTACACTTGAGCATAATTTTGTTTTTGTTCGACTTCTTTCTTCCACCCAATGACAGGTAGGCCCCGCATGACAGAGAGAGAAAGTGATCTGGGGCGGTGCCAGGAGGATTCTTTGACTGGTCAAAATGGATGGATACAGAGCTATACGATCTCGTAGTGACCGTATAATCACCTCATCATGTATACATTGCAGCCCGGTGCTTGTTTTCTAGGGTTTGCACTATTCACACTCTCTCTCCAGTATATATATACACGCTGGAGCCTCAGCGCTTGTAGTTGCTCTCTTCACACTCTCTCACCCTCTCCAGATCTAAACAAGACTTCGTTGGCCTCTCTCTCTCTCCCCTCACTACTGGAGAAAGGGCCGGCAGGATCCGTCCGCCGGGAAGGGAAGGAGGCTTAACGCTGTCGCCGTCAGCGAGGGAGGGAATCCACCACAGGCGCAACTGTTCTTTTTCACCCAGCGGCGGCGCTGGAGGGCCTCCGACCCCTTCTTCCTCGTCGCCATATGTAGTGTGGGCCGAACGGCCTCCGGTCGCCCACCGAACCACACCCCAAGAACCTTAAGGTATAATTTAGTTATTCCACATGCATTGCTCTAGCTGCATGTGGGCTTTTTCCGCTTCTACACTCGAATCTAGGTGTTGGATCAAACAGGAAAGTAGTGGGGAAAGTTGTATAGCATGAATCTAGGACGTGGTTCAAAGAGGAAAGGAATGGGGGAAAGTAGTGGGGAAAGTTGTATAGCATGAATCTAGGACGTGGTTCAAAAAGGAAAGGAAGGGGGGAAAGTAGTGGGGAAAGTTGTATAGCATGAATCTAAGACGTGGTTCAAAGAGGAAAGGAATGGGGGAACGTAGTGGGGAAAGTTGTATAGCATGAATCTAGGACGTGGTTCAAAGAGGAAAGGAAGGGGGAAAGTACTAGTACAGACTGGCTATCCAGCACCTACGTTGGTCGAAAAGGGAAAACAATGACAAACGCAGTACGCACATCTGTAACGAACTGATCTTTTTGTTTTGGGGGACAAGGCTGTAGAGTTTGAGCATGACTAGATTTGCTGCGCTCACATAGGGAAAGGAGTCTAAAGATAACAAAACTAGGACCAACACAAATATGCTCCTTGGTTGTTTGTTCTTTGTTGCAACAGATTGTGCATCACCTCTTCATACATCAGTAGATGCACATGGTGCTGGTGCGTCCACTGTCCCGTGCAACTCTTTAGCTGTTGTTAATCTAAGGCCCTGTTTGGTTAAAAAGTCCCTAGTCCCTACCTGCTTGGTTCCAGGGACTAAACATGGACTAGAGGTTATTAAATAACATGCTAAAAGACCATGTTACCCCTAGTAATGAACTAATAGAGACAAGGTGCGATGCGGGGCAGGGGCAACTGTTGGAAAAAGTCCCCAAAAAGACTCTCCCTCGGGGTCTTCTTTCTTTAGTCCCAAATGCCCACTTTTAGTCCCTAAAAGTCCCTCCTGTTTGGTTTAGATGGGACTGACACGGACTTTTTTTAGTCCCTACACCAAAAAGTCCCTGTAAACAGACACCCTCTAATAATGCCGCTGGAAAATTGATGCAATGCCACAGTTAAAAGCAAATTACATGTTTAATGAATTTTATTGTTAATATAATCTCTGTTAATATTAATCAATGCCACCGTTTGAGAAATGCTACTGTCTTGCTTTCTTTCCCATTTAGATAAGTTAGATGCTTCTTTTTGTTGGCTTCTGTGTCATCCACCGTTATTGACCACTAGTTGTTTCCTTTGCACCTCTGTGTAAACAGGGTTATCTACTTCACCTCGTTGCTATTGTGACCTTTTGTTGCACTGCACAAAACACTTTTGTTTTAAGAGTGTTTTGTGCAGTTCAACCAAAATGTCACACCGACAATGTTGCTTGATTGCTTGATCTTAGTGGAACTGCACAAGAGGAGATCTTACTTCCTATCCGTGTTGGCAAATTTGGTTCAGATCTTCTTCTTGTGAGTTGTTTGAATTCCGCGTCATGAGAGGTCAGTACTAGCTTTCTTTCACATGATTGTGCAGTGTGCTTTCATATGTTGTGCTACTTGTACGGTAATGTTGCTTGATTTTAGTGAACTGCACAAATGGAGACAAGACTTCCAATCTGTATGTGCACCGTAATATCCCATTGAGGTAAGATAAGGATATTTCACAACTGTTGGCCTGTATTTTGCCACTTTCATCAGAAAATTAATGTCGTTGTTTAGTGCTATACTTGTGCTCCCTAATTAACATGCCAAATCTTACATTGAAGGCGAAGCTTGTCTGTTATTGAACCAAGTGATGAAGGGGAAGAACAAGCGGAAGAAAAACAAAAATCAACTCCCGGTGCTGTAATGAAGCACTGGAACTGTGATGACACAAGTAATGATATAGTTTTGCATCTTAATTTATTGCTATGGCTGGAACGAGCAATTGTTTTGACACTGATTTGATGCCACTTTTAATGTAATATGTAGTTATCTCTACTTGTGCAAACAGGGATCTTCTTTGAAGATACCATATATTTTAGTGGAACTGCACAAGAAGATGTTGGAAACATTAAACTAATCGAGGAGTATATAGTAAGCATGGCAACCACAGTAGATAACAACAGATGGTTCCGGAGAAGTGCTTTATCTCCATGCTCTACACAATAAGCCTCCTGACAAAGGTTGGTACTCGCCCACGGATTTCATCCATATGATTGATCTTTGTCATCTCTATTGATGTTGTGCTACTGTTTAGATATTGTCATGAGAAAGCGGTATTGTCCTTGAGAAGTGCTCCATCTGTGCTATTTTAAATATTTCCTTTCCTTTTTTCCGAGCAAACAAAGATGCTAGCATTTAGTTGTCCTCTTGTCTTTGCACAACAGGATCATCTTCCTCTGAAGAAGAATACGGAGTACGTGAAGTGACTAGTTCCGATTATGCCAGAATGAAGAAGCCCTGTCTATCTTCTCATCAGAAGGAGCAGTTGAAGGATGGTTACATTACTCCCCACAAGACCAAACTAACTTCAGCTCAGAAGGACTGACATATCTCCATCTTTTTGCTGTGATGCACAAGTACAATGTTGTTCTAGGATTCTTTCCGGTGAGCTCCATTTTTTAAAAGTGTGATCTACATGGACCATGTAGGTGCCTGTTTAAACTGTCAACTCATAGTACAATTTGCTTTATACTAATCACTTTTTTGTATTTCTGCAAACAGGGGTGCTCAGCTTGATTTCAATGGGAACTGCACAAAATGTTTATGAATACATCGAATCATTCATTTCCACCACAAGAAAGGAGGTGCCAATATGTTCAAGGCGTTTCAACATATAAGGGCGAAATCATACAAGCTACGCACGAGTTTGGTTGATTTTGGTGGAACTGCACAAAAAGAATCGCTGGTTTATTTAGCACGAGGTGCCATGTCAATGTCCGAACTGATGGCAAACCCTGCCCATTCCACAATCGTAGGCATTTGATATTTTGGAATGGGAAAATCTTGTCAAAGTTTGCTCATTGATGCACAAAAACAACAAGCATTTGCCATTTCGGAATGGGACAACCTTGTCAAAGTTTGCTCATTGATGTTAGCAAGAAGACATGCATTTGATATTTTTGAATAGGACGCCCTTTGCTGTCAGCAGCGTCGATCTATTTTTCTTTATTCTTTAGTTGTGATGTAAATATTGGCTCTGACATGTGAATCGCTGAGATGCATAATCATCGATTGTTTTGAATGTTCTCTATGAATTGCCAGGCCAGTGCGTTTGATTGCAATGTGCAAGAACGCTAAAAAGCTACTCATACTCTTTGTACTTCGGTCAAAGTAGAGATACTTTGACTGCAGACAAAACTTGTATGCAGACTAAAAAGGACCGGAGGGAGTACATGTGAAACTGCTGCAAACAAGGTGATCACCCTGGGAATAATGCTAGTACGTTTTGTTTTGCATGTTCATCCAATGCCAATGATACAAGAATTCGAACTAATCGAACTAAATTCATTCATGCTCGGTCGGATTTCATATAAACATGCCGGATTTCATTACATTTCATACATTCTTCAACTAAAAAGGGGTGCACTGGAGGTATAATTAATTAACCGAAGCTACCCACCTGTGTCCGGCTAAGCCGAACAGAAGCTTCTTCTCCAGCGGACTAAGCTTCAGTGACTTAACTGCAGGTGCAGTTGCGTAACTGACATGTGACCCAGATGCTTGTTGGGCCCACGTGTCAGTGAGCCAACTGCACAAGTAGAAGCAGCGTCTTTCTCCAACATAGCTCTCCGACTCCACGACGCCGCCAAGAAGCTAATCGGCCGTCAATGGTCAACTCGCCTAGCTTGGCTTCAATCGGAGGGTAGCAGCGGTGGCCTACTTGGATCCGAGCAGCGGCGACCTACCGTGTTCTACTCTTCCTCATTTTCTGTATGGCGCGGCCTCGTTGGCAGCGGGGTGGGGCCTCGACGGAGCCGACGATGTCCTCTGTCTCGTTGCCGGCGGGGCGGCGCCTCGGCGGAGCAGGGGAAATCCTACCCCTCGTTGCCGGCAGGGTGGGGCCTCGGCGGAGTAGGGCCTCCGCCTTGGTGCCGGCGGGGCGGGGCCTCTGCGGAGCCGGCGGTGTCCTCTGCCTCGTTGTTGGCACCGCGGGGCCTCGGCGGAGCAAGGCCTCATCGACGCCAGCGGAGCGGGGACTCGTTGGAGCTGGCATTGTCCTCTACCTCGTCCTCGGTCTCGCCAAATAGCGCCTCGCCCGCTTCATCGCCCTCTTTGTAGGCGGCCGCAGCCTCCGCCATCCGCATGCGGTATCGCCAGCGCTCGAGGCGGCCCTGACAGGCGGAGCGGTACGAGTCGAGCAGCGCCTCCTGCTCCGCCCGCTCCGCGGCGATCTGCTCCTCCGCCTGCAGCTGCTCCTGGAGGAGATGGTGGTTGTAGGCGGCGTCGGCCTGCGCCTCCCAGAACTGCTCCTCACGCTTCTACCTCACCATGTCCATGTATTGGGCACAGGCCTCGCCGATGGTCATGGTGCAATGCACCGGCGAGGATGGCGCGGAGGAGGGGGTTGGCGCCGGATCGTCGACTACCATGTTCTTCATTGGGACGTCGTCGTTCTCCGGCTGCGTGCCGGCCAGGCAGTCGGCAGCAATGGCTGCCATCTCCTTGTGGTCCGTCATCCCCCCGTCCCAAAGAGCGCTGGAGCGCGAGGAAGCCATGGTGGGAAATACTGCTGTGGACAGGAGAAAGGGAACGAAGGCGGATGACTGCGGCTATGGCCGGCGCAGCAGTTTATATAGCAATGGTGGGCGGCGGAGGGACGGACGTGTGG
Source organism: Triticum aestivum (assembly GCF_018294505.1). Lineage (NCBI taxonomy): Eukaryota > Viridiplantae > Streptophyta > Magnoliopsida > Poales > Poaceae > Triticum > Triticum aestivum. Next base: position 260,319,960 of record NC_057814.1, on the reverse strand, counting down.
CGTCGGAGTAGCCGCCTCGGCAACCGCGTATCATTAATGTGGGTGACGGATGGATGGACGGACGACACTTGTGTCGTTTGAAGGCGGAGCAATCGCCTGCACCGGGAAGTGAGGCGGGCGGTGCTGACCGTTTCGGGCGGAAAGCGCGCGCGGGCGAGGGAAGCAGTCTGGGTGGGCCAGGGCAGTCAGACTCGCGCTTGGCAGCGGGTCGGTCCACCAGCCGGACATGCTGGCTCGCCAGCGAGCTCGCCGAGCTGAGCAACGACAATCAGACGATGGACGTAGCTTCCGACCAGGAGGCGGCGCCACTATCCAAGCCGGTTCATGCCGTGTTCACCATAGAGTAGGTGCGGCCGCACTTCGACGCCCTAATGGCGGAAGAGCTGCCAGCGCAGGAGGACCTGTGCTGCAACCTCCGTCTCGTCAACGAGCACCGGTGAACAAGTGAACGACAATGTCGTCGCGGACATGTGGCCCTATGATCCTGGCTACCCGAAGGAGTAGCGGGCGTTGTATCAGACCATCCGTAGGGCCCGCGAGGCCCTCTTTGTCATCCCTCGAGTTGTTGCGCTCGCCGTGGCGCCGCCGTCTCGCGTTGTCAACATGGTCAACAGACATGAGGAATGAGGAGATGACTTTACTTCGAGAGGATGACAGTGGGGACCCACCAGGTCGATAGCCGCACGTCCGCAAGTGCCTCCTTTTTATATACTACTCCCTCCATTCCAAAATAGATGACTTAACTTTGTACTAACTTTATACTAATGTTAGTACAAAGTTGAGTCATCTATTTTGGAACGGAGGGAGTACAACTGTAATTTTTTTCTTCCTCCTGGTTTCCTGACATCACGGTCCCACACCATTGTCAACCTATGTAGTCAATAAATGAGAGAATTGCGCAAGGAGCTGCCGACAGCTGGGACCAAGCAGCTCGAGCAGTATTTGTGTTTTTGAGGTGTGAGCACTGCAGAGTTTTTCTTAAGCGATGTTTTCGTTTTTTAGACAAGAGCGATGTTTTCGTTGTTGTTCAGAGGAGAGCAGGGTATTAACTGGGCGGGCTGTGGCTCGTCTAGCCCAGGCCAGGTATCCAGCCCAGATATTAATTTTTTTCAAGCTGATAATGGCTAGCCCAGCTATACTCTTTTTGAGCAATACCTAGGCAAGGTCAACTTGTTATTCTCCGCCCCGCTGGGCTGCAAATCTTTCCTAGGAGGGGTGCATTAGGCTTAACAAGAAAATGGGCTTTAACAAATAATAAATGGGATGTAATTATAAAAACTGGGCTGTAACTATAAAAAATGCACCAAACACGTAATTAGTTTATAAAATATTATTTTTGGATTTTGAAATTTTTAATTTCACTAATTGTTGCGCGCGCAATGTTTCGTTGGATTTTTACGTAAGACAAATTTATATTGAAATTGTATTTAATATGACTAGAAATTTAGGGATAAAAATATTTCGAATCCCATCAAAATTTGGGAAATTTTATTGAATTCTGTTTTGAACGGTTGGTTGAAATTATTAATCGTTGTCCTAGCTAGAAAATGGGCTATACTTTTAACAAACTGTAAATTGGCTATAGTAAATTCCATTAGAATTCAAAAATGGGCTGTACATTCTTACAAATCTCCAATGGGCTATAAGTTCTCTGCCACACACTTGTTGGCCTACTAAGTTGACGCGTCCCCTCAAAAAAATAAGTTGACGCGTATGCAAGGCTTTATCAACTTATAGTCAACACACGGTTCTAGCAACAGTGGTCGTTGGATGTCCATCCAATGGATGTCATGCTTCTTCTCCAATCTCGGATATTCTAGCTTCACCCGCCCAAAAAATGATTCCTCCCACTCACATCTGGGCGCACTGTTTCGGAGGCTAACCTATGGGCCTACTAAGTTGACGCATACCAAGGGCTTTGTCAACTTAGTCAATATAAACGATTCTAGCTGCAGTGACCGTACGATGTCCATCCAACGACAGTCGTGCTTCTTCAACCTCTGGTCTTCTTGCTCCAGCCGCCCAAAGCAGCGCCGGTCGTGCCGCCTGCTCCTGCCTCCCGTGGCCGGCTGTGCTGCCGCGGAGGACTCACAGCCCCCTACTACTCCCACCGCTGGCCAGGCCCTGCGGTGACGGCAGCTTCACACCACAGCCGAACCAGTCAACCCTCGTACACCTCTCTGCATGGGCATCCACTTCCGCGTCTTCCCCGGCTCCGCGTCGTTCCCTTCCTAGGCCTTGTCGTCGTCCACCGCCTTGGTGCTCTCGGCGCGGCGTGGTCAATGTGGTCAACGAACGACTTCCATCGGAAGAGTACTGTACGTGGAGAGGCTGACAGTTGGGTCCACGGCCGCAGCAAGGAAGTGCCTCCTTATTACGCGGAAAATAATGCTTCCTCCACCTGACAGCAGGGACCCATCAGACGGACCACTGTATTTCACGAAAAAACCGTTTCCCTCTTGACTGCTAGGACCCACCAGCTACATCTTCGCACGCAAGGAAGTGCGTCCATATTACGGGCAAAAAAAATGATTCGCCCCCCTGGCTGCTAGGACCCACCAGCGACATCTTCGCACGCAGGGAAGTGCCTAACGGTCGGGACCCACCTGGTCAAAGCGTATGTAGCGTTGTCATTCTGGTGGCGAACGTGTACGTACATACGATCGGTCTGTCTGCAGGCTGCAGCGATGAACCGTGGCCGTGTAAGGAAGGGCACGTGTCGTAGTAGAGGCGCGCACGTAGAATGTACACGTACGTACAGCGGCCAGGGTGCAAGAAAGTAAATACGGCCATGTACGTACATACGGGCGGGGTCTCGAACGCCTACTCGCGCATACGTACGACCAGGGCTCGTGTACATGGCTGGGTCGGAACGGAGAAGTTGCGACGTCGTCGTGTTCATGGGGAGGCAACCGGCTGGGTCGGAACGGAATGCGCCGTCGTGTTCATCGGGAGCCAACCAGCTTGGATAGAACAGCCGATGGAAACGAGGCCTGGCGTACCGCAGAACGGAGGAAACGGCCTTGTGTTCGACCGGCCACGGTCGAAACGGGATCTTGTTCATCGGGAGGGGTCTGGCGTCCCGCAAAATGGAGTAAACGGACCTCCTACGATCGAAATGGGGTCCTGTTGATCGGGAGGGGTGTGGTGTACCGCAAAACGGAGGAAACGAACTTGTGTTGGAGCGCTACGGTCGAAACGGGGGTCCTGTTCATCGGGAGGGGTGTGGCGTACCGCAAAACGGGACTCCATGGGATATTGTTCATCTCCACCGTCGACTGCCTCCACGGGCTACTGTTCATCCACCATCGACTGCCTCCACGGGCTCCTGTTCATCCACAGTCGACCTCCTCCAACCTCCACCTACGACTATTCATCCACGGGCTCCTGTTCATCCAGCCTCCACCGCTCCTCAACCGGCTACTATTCGGCCAGCCCTCTCCACGGGGTCCTGTTCAACCACCCCTCCACGGGCTACCGTTCATCCAACCCTCCACCGAATACTGTTCAACCAGCCCTCCACCGGCTAATGTTCAACCAGCCCTCCACGGGGTCCTGTTCATCCACCGGCTCGATCGATCGGGGTACTATTCATCCAGCGGCAACGGCCTCTACTACCACGGGGTCCTCTTCATCCAACCCCCCACCAGGAACTGTTCATCCAAACCCTGTCAACAACGCTCACTGTTCATCAAGGGAAGGAGGCAGCACTGTTCGATCGGCTTCAGTTAGCAGCAGTAGTGAAGGAATCACTCGGGTTTAGTTAACAGCAAGGGATCGATCGCTCAGGTTCAGTAACGTAGCTAGTGCAATCGCTCGGGTTCAGTTAGAGCCCAACGCCTCGCACACACGCGCGTACGTACGAGACAAACGTGCATCGCTTGGCCCCGACAACCCATCGTAACCGGGAACTCCCCCGATATTTTCCTCGCCCTCGCTTCTACGACGGTTTTTTCCGTCATGGACGGCCCAAAGAATGTCATGCAGCTGCATCTCCGGCCCGCCCAGGACCAAAAGCCCATTTTCTGTCATGATTTTTTGTCATAGAAATAGGACCCCACCACATCTATGATGATACTGGGTTCTGTCACAATTATCGTCTAGAAGTGTCATAAGTATGACAGAAAAAAATTTCGTTCGGCCCAAAATTTCATGGATGTGTCCTTTTTTTTGTAGTGCACAATGACACTCATCCAGCGGCTGAGGACATGCACATCAGGAAGGATGCTGTTATCAGACTTTGGAGGCAGAATGATCCTTATGCTGTGAGAAGGAGAACTGCAGTGGACTACAGGTTCGACACCAAAGAACAACAAGACTTCTATGAGACCATTTTGCTGGACAAGAAACCTATTGTCTGTGATATGAAGTGGGTTGATTGGGAATATAGTGATGAGAATGAAGATCACTTCCCAGGTGTACATGAGAGCTTCAAAGCTTGTGGAGTTGACAAGTTTGTTGGACAGAAGCTTACCAAATGGAATGATGAGCTCATTATGCAGTTCTACTCCACTGCTCATTTCTATCCAGATGGTAGAATTGTATGGATGTCTGAGGGTACTAGCTACCAGTCAACTGTAGATGAGTGGGCCAAGTTGATCAATTCCCCAGAAGAACATGAGGATGATTTGGATGTGTATGCCAAGAAGAAGAAAGACCACAACTCCATGGAAAATATGTACAAGGAGATCCCACACAAAGCATTGTAAACTCACAAGTTTGGATCTGTACACTATTTGTTGTCTGGTCTGCCTACAATCAACACCATATTAAGGCATACTCTGTTACCCAAATCTGGAGATCACAAGATGATCAGAGGCCATTCAATCAACTTGCTGCAGATATTTGATGTTCCTCAAAAATTCAAGGTCATGAGTCTGATTGTAGAGACAACCAAAAGGACAGCTGCTGATCAGAAGAGATCTTGTGGGTATGCTCCACACATTCAGGTGCTCATCAACTCCAAGATGGGCACAGACACTTACTTGTTGGACAAGGAGCATTTACCTTTGCACCCAAAATTTGAAGATAACACAGTTGTGATGAATGAGGATGACCCTTCATCAGTGCAAGCATGCCAGGTAGAAAAAGCTGCAAGGATGCCAAGTATTGAGGAGGCATCTGGAGTGTTCTTAAAGAGCAAACAAGATCAACTAGCTTATCTGATTCAAGCAACATTAAGGATTGAGAAGGGCTTGGCCACCCTGACTTAGAATCAGGAGAGCTTGGAGAGGATTATAGAAACAAAGTTCTATGATCCTGATCTGAAAGTCACTGAGATACAGACTGCAGTTGAGCAGCTCCAGGAGGAAGCAGAGGAGAAGAAGGGGAAGGCAACTACAGATGCTTTTCAGCGAGTGCCAAGAGGTCAGAGGTCAGCTACAGTGCTGGTGCCAGATACTAGAGCTACTTCATCTACACCAGCAACAACAGCTTCAGTACCACCTCCAGCAGCCACTCCACCAGCTCCAGCTACATCTACTGATGCCTTCGTCCTTGGAGTTCTCTCTACACCACCTCCCGAAGAACAAGCCTGGGAGACGCATAGCACTATGCATTTTCAAACTTTTTGGTAACTTGTTGCCAAAGGGGGATAAATGTATAGATCATAGGCTTCAAGAGAGAGTGTTGCTTTCTTTTGTCTCTCTTGCATTTTGGTTGATACTTTTCTGTGCTTGTTTGATACATTATGTCTATGTGTGAGATACTTATATGATCATGTGTTTGATCATATCATACTTTAATGTTTGCCTGGATGATATTATCTTTTATATCCCATATATGATCATTCACTTTGCTTGGTGATGAGTGCATGTTTTGATTCCTATCATTTTTTAGCGCTGCACCAAGATGTATGTGACATGGAAGAGTAACCCACGATCCTAATCGATTGTGCATTTGCATTCACAAGCAAATTTTAAATAATGCACAAATTTAGGGGGAGCTCTTTCCTATCACATACTTCTCAAAGCGACGATGTATTTTAAATCTTATTATCATTTCGTGAAGCTTTGATCTATATGTTGTCATCAATTACCAAAAAGGGGGAGATTGAAAGTGCAACTATCCCTAGGTGGTTTTGGTAATTACAAACAACGTATAGCTCATTGACCTAATGTTGTTTCAAGATGATAATTTCAGAAAGTTCAATGATTGGCATGGATTAGGAATGTGGACCACTCAAAATGCTAAGGACATATATTGGCTCAAGCTCAAGACTCTACACTTTCATTTTAGTGATCCAAGATCACATTGAGTCCATAAGAAAAGCCAATACTATTAAAAGGGGATGAGGTGTTGCTTAATGGCTTGCTTGCTCAAAATGCTTAGTGATATGCTCCAAAAGGCCTTAACCACTTTCTCATATCCACACATGTCCCAAACCAAAAGTCAAACTCGGCCCCACCGATTTGATCTATCCGGCGCCACTGAGTTCATTTGACATAGCCACTACCAGAAACCCTAGTCACTTCGGTCTCATCGATAGGGATCTCGGTCTCACCGAGATGGGATTGCAAACTCTCTGTTTCCCTTCGTAACGTTCCACTCTAACCGAGATAAGCGATCGGTCCCACCGAGTTCGCAATGCAAACTCTCTGTTTCCCCTTCATAACATTGTCTCACCGAAATGAGCGAATTGGCCCCACCGAGTTTGCCTGACCAACTCTCTGGTTAGCTTATTACCAAAGTCGGTCCCACCGAGTTTGAGTAATCGGTCTCACCGAGATTACATTATACCCTAACCCTAATGAAATCGGTCCCACCGAGTTGACATGTCGGTCCCACCGAAAAGCCTAACATTCACATTTTGAACTGAATCGGTCTGACCGAGATTTATGATTCGGTCCCACCGAGTTTGGTGAATTGTGTGTAACAGTTAGATTTTGTGTGGAGGCTATATATACCCCTCCACCCACTCTTCATTCGTGAGGAGAGCCATTAGAACATGCCTACACTTCTAGCATACATTTTCTGAAAGAGAACCACCTACTCATGTGTTGAGGTCAAGATACTACATTCCAACCACATAAATCTTGATCTCTAGCCTTCCCCAAGTAGCTTTCCACTCAAATCATCTTTCCACCAAATCCAAATCTGTGAGAGAGAGTTGAGTGTTGGGAGACTATCATTTGAAGCACAAGAGCAAGGAGTTCATCATCAACACACCATCTATTACCTTTTGGAGAGTGGTGTCTCCTAGATTGGTTAGGTGTCACTTGGGAGCTTCCGTCAAGATTGTGGAGTTGAACCAAGGAGTTTATACGGGCAAGGAGATCGCCTACTTCGTGAAGATCTACCCTAGTGAGGCAAGTCCTTCGTGGGTGATGGCCATGGTGGGATAGACAAGGTTGCTTCTTTGTGGACCCTTCGTGGGTGGAGCCCTCCGTGGACTCGCACAGCCGTTACCCTTCGTGGGTTGAAGTCTTCATCAACCTGGATGTACGATAGCACCACCTACCGGAACCACGGAAAAAATCTCTGCATCTACATTGCGTTTCCTCCCTCCAAACTCCTCCCTTTACCTCCATGTGCAATGTTTTACATTCCACCGCTATACTCTTAGACTTGCATGTGTAGGTTGATTGCTTGACTTGTGCTAAGTTGCTAAAATCTGCCAAGACTTAAAAATGGGAAAAGGCTAGATTTTTATTTGGTCAAGTAGTCTAATCACCCCCCTCTAGACATACTTGCTATCCTACACCGACCACCCACCGTAACCGGGAACTCCGCCGATATTTTCCTCGCCCTCGCTTCTACCACGGTTTTTTCAGTCATGGACGGCCCAAAGAATATCATGCAGCTGCGTCTCCGGCCCGCGCAGGACGAAAAACCCATTTTCTGTCATGATTTTTTGTCAAAGAAGTAGGAGCCCACCACATCTATGATGATATCGGGTTTTGTGACAATTATCGTCATAGAAGTGTCATAAGTATGACAGAATTTTTTTCGTTCGGCCCAAAATATCACGGGTGTGTCTTTTTTTGTAGTGCACTGTAGTTCTTTTTCCGCTTTTTTCTAGTGGCCAAAATAACCTATTTTTATATCTAGGCCACAATAACCATGGCAACACACAGACTGTTGTAACCATGGTCCTGCTACCTTCTGTAGTGACCATGGGCCTTCTACGGGCTGTAGGATCCATGGGCCTTCTACGGGCCGTAGGATCCATGGGACTTCTACGGGCCATAGGATCCATGGGCCTTCTACGGGCCATCTAATCTATGGGCCTTCTACGGGTCGTATAATCGTTTCACCAAACATGGGCCGTACTATTCGTGGACCAATAACGGTCTGCAAAATGGGCCGTAAATGGGCTAGAGTGGAAATCGTCTATTTTATGGCCCAACCATAACGGGCCATTAATAGGCCATATTTAATGAAGCTATGAAAATAGCCCAATGGGTTAACGGGCCACAAATGGACCGACTGTAACCACGGGCTGAATTTGGCCCCCAAGCGGAACACGCCAGTAACGGACCGTAAGTAACCGAATTATGGAAATGAGCCCAAGAATAAATGGGCCCTTAGAAGGCCGAAAGTTACACGGGTTGGAAACGGCCGACGGAATAATGGGTCATTAATGGGTATAAAGCGATACACTGTTCATTATGGGCCAGTTTCATCTCGGGCCTTTAACGGGCCCAGAGTTACAAAGGGCCTCCTATGGGCCGAAACACGTCACGGGGCCATACATGGGCCGGAAGTTACAACATGCTGGAATCATATTGGACGGCCCAGATGACGCTACTGGGCCAAATTTGGGTAGGTCGTAACGAGCCATGAGTTAGCGGGCTGTAAATGGGCTATATGCGAACAGGCCGTTAATAGGCTTTCCGTGGACCGGCCCGCTACCTTTTGACCAAGTCAAATAGGCCGGCCTTTTCACTGGAATGGGCCTCTGTTGGGCCGTGCCACATGTCGACGTATCATAGGCACCTTCAGTTCAATGAGTGGATGACATCTGTCCCAACGGTGAGCCGACACGTGGTTCCTCTGGCCATTGAGAATTTTACACGTGGAAAATCCCCATTGGTCCGGGCTGTTAACGGGTTATCGGATCCAAGTAGGAACCCGATAGCTTAACAGCGACCTATTATGGTGGATGCCACGTGTCGGTTACCCTTGACGAGAGCAATTCTATGATGCCCAATTTATCGTCATGGAAGTGGACACTTCCGTGATGATAATTTTCGTAATGTCATGGAACACTTCTATGACAGCACATGTAGGACTATCTTGATTCTGTCATAAAATCGTCAAGGGTGTACATACATGACAGAAAACGTGACCTACTGTGACAGACATGTATCATCACGGAAGTGTATTTTTTTGTAGTGAATACTTGCAACCTGACGCTTATGACCGGGTTGTCAATCCCTCTATGGGTAACGGCGCCAGAAATTGTCAAGTTGATGGGATAAAAATTGTGTAGATTGGATAAATAGACCTCGATAAAACACGAAATAAAATAAGTAACAAAAGTGCAGTAAGGTATTTTTGGGTTTTTGGAATAATATATCTAAAAATAAAAGCGAATAAAAATAGATCGCAAAGCAAATATGATAAATAATAGACTCGGGGGGGGGGGGCGTAGATTTCACTAGTGGCTTCTCTCAAAGAAAATAGCACACGGTGGGTAAACAAATTACTGTTGGGCAATTGATAGAAGATCGAATAATTATTACAATATCCAAGGCAGTGATCAATATAAAGGCATCATGTCCAAGATTAGTAGACCGACTCCTACGTGCATCTACTACTATTACTCCATACATCGACCGCTATCCAGCATGCATCTAGTGTATTACGTTCATGGGGAAACGGAGTAATGCAATAAGAATGATGAAATGATGTAGATGAGATTTATTCATGTAGGAATAGCCCCCATCTTGTTATCCTTAATAGCAACGATACATGTGTGTCTTGTTGCCCCTTCTGCCACTGGGAAAGAACACCGCACGATCGAACCCATCACAAAGCACCTCTTCCCATGGCAAATAAAATCGATCTAGTTGGCCTAACTAAACTAAAGATTCAAAGAAGAAATACGAGGCTACAAATAATTATGCATATAAGAGATCAAAAGAAGACTCAAATAATATTCATGGATATAGATCTGATCATAAACTCAAAGTTCATCGGATCCCAACAAACACACCGCAAAAAAAGAGTTACGTCAAATAGATCTCCAAGAGACCATTGTATTGAGAATCAAAAGAGAGAGAGGGCGCCATCTAGCTACTGCCTACGGACTCATAGGTCTATAATGAATTACTCACATATCATCGGAGAGGCACCAACGAGGATGATGAACCCCTCCGTGATGGTGTCTAGATTGGATCTCGTGGTTTTGGAACTTGCGGCGGGTGGAATTGTTTTTCGTCGACTCTCCTAGGGTTTCTTGAATTTTGGGGATTTATAGGGCGAAGAGGTGGTGCAGGAGGCCACCAAGGGGGGGCACAACCCCCCTGGGTGCACCTGGGCTCCTAGGCGTGCCCAGGTGGGTTGTGCCCACCTCGGGCCTCCCCTTTGGTACTTCTTTGGCCCATGTTGTGTCTTCTGGTCCAAAAAAATTCTCCAAAAAGTTTCGCTGCGTTTCGACTCCGTTTGGTACTGATATTCTATGAAATAAAAAACAAGCAAAAATAGCAACTGGCACTGGGCACTATGTCAATAGGTTAGTCCCAAAAAATGATATAAAGTTGCTATAGAATGATTGAAAACATTCAAGAATGATAATATAACAACATGGAACAAGCAAAAATTATAGATACGTTGGAGACGTATCAGGTTGTTATTGATTGCAATAAGGGCAATGTCACTTTTCATGTTAATGGTAATGAGCATACGATACACTTCCCAAAGAAACAACCTCAAGTGAATAGTATCAATTCTATTGTAAAAATTTCAACAATTACTATTGGAGGTTTTGAATTCCCTATTCCTATGTCAAAAAGAAGTATGAAATTCTTATTGTTAGGGACATGCATATCCCCGTTGAGGTAACCAAGGGCTATATGAAGATTCTCCGGTTTCATGCGATTCGGAAGAAGTTTGTTAACAAGACTTGATCAACCTTATTAATGGATTCCTTTTGACGGGCATGTGATGGATGAATTTGGTAACCACAACTTTTTGTTCCCACTTTTTACTTTCTGTTATTTAGAGTTAATAAAGTAGAAGTGCCTTATTTTACTGTTTTCTGAATTATCCGTGCAATAAAAAATGACCAAAAAATAAAAGTTCTCCAAATGCCCTGCAAATTTTATATGATTTTTTCTATAATATTGGAAAACAAATTGGCACTTAACACACCCCAGGGGGTGCACCTGTAAGCCACAACCTCACAGGGCGCGCCCACCCCCTGTGCGCGCCCAGCAAGCTTGTGGGGCCCATGTAGGCCCCCTCACTTATTGCTGCCACCCATGCACTTCTTCTTCCTCCAGAAAAAATCACCCTCTTGCTCAAACCCGTGTTCTTTCTCATCTTGCTGCCATTTTCGATCTCCTTGCTCAGAACTCCGTTTCCGAAACTATTTGGGGGGATTGTTCATCGGTATGTGACTCCTCCGTTGGTCCAATTAGTTTTTGTTCTAGTGGATTATGATTTGCACATTTATCTACTATTGGTCACCATGTTCTTGATCTTGCATGTCAAATTTATATGGTTCAGACTAGTTTTGATGCTTGATATGGCCTTTAGGCACTTGTAGGATTAGTTGCTATCGATTTTGTTGAGTTTTGTTCACTTTTATTTTGAGTCACTAAAAATTTCAGAAATTTTAAGAGAAAAGAAAAGCTATGAAGAGGTGGTTAAGGGGGTCGTCAAGTCGTAACTCGGAGTAAACTCCAGGGGAGAAGAACAAATACCATCTTCCGCTTTCGATGGAGGTTCGGTCATGTGACACATTCTTGAAGGAGGCGGAACTTTACGAGGATTTCTATTTCTTGCGGACAATGCCGGCATTATCCCCTTCCTCTAAGATAAGTGCGACCAATATCTCCTACTCACTAATACCTTCATGCAAAACTTTCGCTTTTATCCTAGGATGGAACCACCCATGGTAGAATTTAAATTATATGATGTGCCTAAGGAAATGGAATTACATGATTTTTGCAATGATTGGAAAATACCTTATGAGTGCAGTCACAGTGATTCACCTCCTAGAGAGATGGAGAATTTCATCTCTGAAACTACTATGGTGGAAGAGAGAGGAGTGTCAGAAGCGAGAGTGGCTAGTTTACATTTTCCCATTTTCCGTTACTATGCATTATTTGCCGGGAGATGTTTGACTGGTCGTGGGGAGAGTGGAACTCTCAGTGCACCAGACCTTGCTATTTTGCGCCATGCTTTATATGCTGATAGAACTTTTAGTCTCGGTTCCATGGTTGCTCGGCGGTTGCACACAAACCATTCGAAGGGTACCATTTACGGTGCTATCTATGCCACCCGCCTCGCTGCACATGTTGGGATTCAAATTAGACTTGAGGAGGAGGAGGAGATGCTGCTACCCACTAAATATTTGGATTATACTAGTACGGTAGCGGATCACTTTATTAACAATGATAAGCAAAAGCGACTCCTATACAACTTAGTATTCAGTCAGGGTACTTGTGAGATTATTACTTTGCCTGCACCGTCTTTGTTCAATCTTTATTCAGGCAGGTACACTATTATGCCCGATGACATCTACAAATACTGGGGTCTGATACAACCCCCAGTACCTGAGCCATATCAGGAGCCTGTTTATCAGTGGGAGCCACAGGAGCTCGCCAACCAGTGGAACCCTCAGGACCCTCCAGTATCCAGGAGAGGGTTAATATGAGCCATGTCCATAGACCAACTTAGGCCAAAAGCCTAAGCTTGGGGGAGTACGTATTTCTCACCGACATTACATTCACACATCACACACTCATTCCAGTTGTCGGTGTCCATCCTTTTTCATTGTATAATCCATGTTAGTTTATTTTCTTCATTTCTTTTTGTGTGTTTGAAAACCTTTGATAAAATCCAAAAATATTTATCACTTCTTTTTAGTTTTTCTTTCCAGTTTATTTAGTTGTAGTATTAAAAGAAAACCCAAAAAGATTTCTCGTTCTTCTTTTGCTTGTTGGGAGCTTTCCCGTGTAAATAGTTTTTGTCGTTTTCATTTTTCTTTCGTTTCACTTTCTTCAAGAGAAAAAATAAAAACTCCAAAAATATTTCAGTGTGTTTCTTTGAAATTCTTTTCTTTTTCTTTGGGTCGTAAGGGGAAGACCACAATGAAAATGTTGAGTGGCTCTCATATGCAATATTGTTGAACTAACAAAGAGCCCATATTACCTTGTCTTCTCGTTTGAATAAATGTTTGCAGATTCCAGTTTAGTCCATGGCACGTGAACTCTTATTATTATTCACATCATTCGGTCGTGCAAGTGAAAGGCAATAATCAGAAATTTGATGAAATGATTGAGATGAAGAAAAGCTGGTATGAACTCGACCTATTTTGATTTTGTAAATATGATCAGCTCATCATTCTTGATACGGCCTATTATGAATGAAACATGTTTGCAATGACAATTAGAGATTATAGTTACTCATGCCATGCTTAAATAGCTAGGAGTGGATAATGGTTTATCTTGCATGTCAACATGCATTTAAATGGTTATGATGTAGTATGATAGGATGGTATCCTCCTCTGAATAATTTGAGTGGCTTTACTTGGCACATGTTCATGCATGAAGTGGAATCAAAACCAACATAGCCTCCACGATATTTATGTCCATGGTGATTTATATCCTACTCATGCTTGTATCCAATGTTTATTAATCTCAATGCATGTTTATGACAATTGTTGCTCTCTAGTTGGTCGCTCCTCAATCTACTTACTAGCCTTCACTTATACTAAGCGGGAATATTCCTTGTGCATCCATTTCCTTAAACCCAAGGTTATTCCATATGAGTCCACCATACCTACCTATATGCGGTACTTACCTACCATTCCAAGTAAATTTGCATGTGCCAAACTCTAAACCTTCAAATAATAATCTGTTTTGTATTCCCGAATTGCTCATGTAGCGACAGGGGGCTGTTAGTATGTTCCATGCTAGGTGTGTTATTCTCACGATGAGTGTTTATTTGCTTGTCATTCACGAGAAAGTGGCTGGTAATCAGGATACCCAGTCCTATGATCGAAATCAAAATCAAAATATAATAATGAAACAAAACTCCCCTAGATTGTTGTTGGTATGGAGGGCACTCCAGGATTCGGCATGCCATGGCTTGTGTTTGTTGGTGGAGGGGGAGTAAAAAATTTACCATTCTGTTTGGGAACCGCCTATAATGTGTCTAGCATGGAAGATAGTGAGATCTCTCGGTGGTTATATTGACAATGAAAGCATACCTCTCAAAATTATATTCATCTCTGTTTTAAAAGCTTTGAGCTCTGGCACCTCTCCAAATATCTGCTTCCCTCTGCGAAGGGCCTATCCATTTACTTTTATTGTTGAGTCATCATCTTCTTACTAAAGCACCAGCCGGAGAGCACTATTGTCATTTATATGCTTTGTGTTTAGTTGATATTGAGTATGAGTGTGACTGGATCTCTTTTGCCATGAATTACAATGTCTAGTCAGTGCTCGAACTTCAGAGGTGCTCTGCATTTATGTTTTGCAGTCTCAGAAAGGGCTAGCAAGATACCATTGTGTCATATTGTATCATGATTGTTTTGAAAAAGTGTTGTCATCCGAGATATCTTTTTATTGCTCGCTAGTTAGTTATGCCATTGATATGAGTAAATGTGAGACCTAAGTGTTATTGTGAATATGGTTAGTTCATAATCTTTGCTGCAAACCAGAACATTGGTTGGACATATTTGCAACAACAAGATCAAACAGAGTTTGTAAAAGTTTTTGTTTGTCACTTTTAGTATGTCAACTGAATTGCTTGAGGACAAGCAATGGGTTAAGCTTGGGGGAGTTGATATGTATCCATCGTATCTACTTTTCCTAACTCTTTTGCCCTAGTTTTGGACTCTAATTTGCATGATTTGAATGGAACTAACCCGGACTGACGTTGTTTTCAGCAGAATTGCCATGGTGTTATTTTTGTGCAGAAATCAAAGTTCTCGAATTGACTTGAAAATTTACGGAGAATTTTGTGGAGTATATAAAAAATACTGGCGGAAAATATACCAAAGGGGGCCACCCAGGAGCCACAAGCTCAGGGGGCACGCCCACCCCCCCCCTCCCCAGGGCGCGCCTCCTAGGCTTGTGGGCCTCCTGGACCTCCGGCAACCCTAATTCCGACTCCATATATACCTATTCGCCAAGAAAAAAATGAGAGTGAAGGATTCATCATGTTTTACGATACGGAGCCGCCGCCACCTCATGTTCTTCATTGGGAGGGCTGATCTGGAGTCCGTTCGGGGCTCCGGAGGGTGGAATATGTCGCTGTCATCATCATCAACCTTCCTTCACGGCCAATTTCACGATGCTCACAGCCGGGAGTGAGTAATTCCTTTGTAGGCTTGCTGGACAATGATGGGTTGGATGATATTTATCATGTAATCAAGTTAGTTTTGTTAGGGCTAGATCCCTAGTATCCACTATGTTCTGAGATTGATGTTGTTATGACTTTGCTATACTTAATGCTTGTCACTAGGGCCCGAGTGCCATGATTTCAGATCTGAACCTATTATGTTTTCATGAACATATTTGTGTTCTTGATCCTATCTTGCAAGTTATACGCACCTATTACGAGTTATGATCCGCATACCCCAAGGTGACAATAATTGAGATTCTTTCTGGGGATTACCCTAGTTTGAGGAGTTCATGTATTCACTAAGTGCTAATGCTTTGTTCTGTTCTCTATTAAAAGGAGGCCTTAATATCCCTTAGTTTCCTTACGGACCCCGCTTCCACGGGAGGGTAGGACAAAAGATGGCATGCAAGTTATTTTCCATAAGCATGTATGACTATATACGGAATACATGCCTACATTACATTGATGAATTGGTGCTAGTTTATGACTACTACATGATGAATATTATCCAACACAATTATCCATCGCTGATCCAATGCCTACGAGCTTTTCATATATTGATCTTTGCTAAGTTATTTTTACCGTTGTTGCTGTTACAATCAATACAAAACTACTACTGTTACTATTGCCACTGTTACCTTTACTATCATACTACTTTGCTACTGATCACCTTGCTGCAGATATTAAACCCTTCAGGTGTGGTTGAATTGACAACTCAACTCCTAATACTTGCGAATATTCTTTCGCTCCCCTTGTGTCGAATCAATAAATTTGGGTTGAATACTCTACCCTCGAAAACTTTTGCGATCCCCTATACTTGTGGGTTATCAATCATCTCTTCACTTTTTAAGGCGGCGATCTCATTTGTGATGAGAGCAAGCCTAGAGTACATTTCGGTGACTCCTTCACCATCCTTCATCTTGAACTTGTCAAGTTGAATTTGAAGCACATCCAACTTGGACTCCTTGACGGACTCGGTACCTTCGTGCATATCAACCAAAGTATCCCAAATTTCCTTTGCATTCTCAAGGTGGCTGATTTTGTTGAATTCTTCGGGGCACAATCCATTGAAGAAAATATCACAAGCTTGAGCATTGTATTGCAACATCATCAATTCTTCTGCGGTCGCTTCACGATCCGGTTCTCTACCATCCTCGAAGAAATCACATTGCAAGCCAACATGAACAACAGCCCAAACGGCGGGGTTATGACCAAGAATATGCATTTTCATCTTATGCTTCCAACTAGCAAAATTTGTACCATCAAAATAAGGACCTCTACGATGATAGTTTCTCTCGCTAGACGCCACACTCTTCTAGGTTGTGAAACCAAGGCTATGATAACCAAAGCTATGGAAACCAAGGCTAATGGAGACTAAAGCTCTGATACCACTTGTAGGATTGAAAGTATGTTTAGAGGGGGTGATTAGACTACTTGACCAAATAAAAATCTTTCCTTTTACCAATTTTAACCTACACATGCAATTCTAAGAGTATAGCTGAAGGAAATATGCCCTAGAGGCAATAATAAAGTTATTATTTATTTCCTTATATCATGATAAATGTTTATTATTCATGCTAGAATTGTATTAACCGGAAACATGATACATGTGTGAATACATAGGCAAATAGAGTGTCACTAGTATGCCTCTACTTGACTAGCTCATTAATCAAAGATGGTTATGTTTCCTAGCCATAGACAAAGAGTTGTCATTTGATTAACGGGATCACATCATTAGGAGAATGATGTGATTGACTTGACCCATTCCGTTAGCTTAGCACTTGATCGTTTAGTATGTTGCTATTGCTTTCTTCATGACTTATACATGTTCCTATGACTATGGGATTATGCAACTCCCGTTTACCGGAGGAACACTTTGTGTGCCACCAAACATCACAACATAACTGGGTGATTATAAAGGTGCTCTACAGGTGTCTCCGAAGGTACTTGTTGGGTTGGCGTATTTCGAGATTAGGATTTGTCACTCCGATTGTCGGAGAGGTATCTCTGGGCCCACTCAGTAATGCACATCACTTAAGCCTTGCAAGCATTGCAACTAATGAGTTAGTTGCGGGATGATGTATTACAGAACGAGTAAAGAGACTTGCCGGTAAACGAGATTGAACTAGGTATTGAGGTACCGACGATTGAATCTCGGGCAAGCAACATACCGATGACAAAGGGAACAACGTATGTTGTTATGCGGTTTGACCGATAAAGATCTTCGTAGAATATGTGGGAGCCAATATGAGCATCCAGGTTCCGCTATTGGTTATTGACCGGAGACGTGTCTCGTTCATGTCTACATAGTTCTCGAACCCGTAGGGTCCGCACGCTTAAAGTTCGATGACGGCTGTATTATCAGTTTATGTGTTTTGATGTACCGAAGGTAGTTCAGAGTCCCGGATGTGATCACGGACATGACGAGGAGTCTCTAAATGGTCGAGACATGAAGATTGATATATTGGACGACTATATTCGGACACCGGAATGGTTCCCGGGGTTATGAGATATATACCGGAGTACCGGGGGGTTACTGGAACCCCCCCCCCTCCCGGAGGTTATTGGGCCTCATGGGCCCAACTGGTGGAAGAGGACAGGCGGCTAAGGGGCAGCCGCGCGCCCCTCCCCCCCCCCCCCCCAAGTCCGAATTGGACAAGGAGGGGGGCGGCGCCCCCCCTTTCCTTTCCCCCTCTCTCTCCTTCCCTCTCCTCTCCTACTCCAACATGGAAGGGGGGAGTCCTACTCCCGGTGGGAGTAGGACTCCTCATGGGGCGCGCCAAGGGTGGCCGGCCCCCTCCCCCTACTCCACTCCTTTATATACGGGGAGGAAGGCACCCCCTAGATACACAACAATTGATCCCTTGGATCTCTTAGCCGTGTGCGGTGCCCCCCTCCACCATAATCCACCTCGATCATATCGTAGCGGTGCTTAGGAGAAGCCCTGCGTCGGTAGAACATCATCATCGTCACCACGCCGTCGTGCTGACGGAACTCTCCCTCAAAGCTCGGTTGGATCGGAGTCGAGGGACGTCATCGAGTTGAACATGTGCTGAACTCGGAGGTGTCGTGCGTTTGGTACTTGATAGGTCGGATCGTGAAGACGTACGACTACATCAACCGCGTTGTGCTAACACTTCCGCTTTCGGTCTACGAGGGTATGTGGACACACTCTCCCCTCTTGTTGCTTTGCATCACCATGATCTTGCGTGTGCGTAGGAAATTTTTTGAAATTACTACGTTCCCCAACAGTGGCATCCGAGCCTGGTTTTATGCGTAGATGTTATATGCACGAGTAGAACACAAGTGAGTTGTGGGCGATATAAGTCATACTGCTTACCAGCATGTCATACTTTGGTTCGGCGGTATTGTTGGATGAAGCGGCCCGGACCGACATTACGCGTACGCTTATGTGAGACTGGTTCTACTGACGTGCTTTGCACACAGGTGGCTGGCGGGTGTCAGTTTCTCCAACTTTAGTTGAACCGAGTGTGGCTATGCACGGTCCTTGAGAAGGTTAAAACAACACTAACTTGACGAACTATCATTGTGGTTTTGATGCGTAGGTAAGAACGGTTCTTGCTCAGCCCGTAGCAGCCACGTAAACTTGCAACAACAAAGTAGAGGACATCTAACTTGTTTTTGCAGGGCATGTTGTGATGTGATATGGTCAAGATATGATGCTAAATTTTATTGTATGAGATGATCATGTTTTGTAACCGAGTTATCGGCAACTGGCAGGAGCCATATGGTTGTCGCTTTATTGTATGCAATGCAATCGCCCTGTAATTGCTTTACTTTATCACTAAGCGGTATCGATAGTCGTAGAAGCAATAGTTGGCGAGACGACAACGATGCTACGATGGAGATCAAGGTGTCGTGCCGGTGACGATGGTGATCATGACGGTGCTTCGGAGATGGAGATCACAAGCACAAGATGATGATGGCCATATCATATCACTTATATTGATTGCATGTGATGTTTATCTTTTATGCATCTTATCTTTCTTTGATTGGCGGTAGCATTATAAGATGATCTCTCACTAAATTTCAAGATAAAAGTGTTCTCCCTGAGTATGCACCGTTGCCAAAGTTCGTCGTGCCGAGACACCACGTGATGATCGGGTGTGATAAGCTCTACGTCCATCTACAACGGGTGCAAGCTAGTTTTGCACATGCAGAATACTCAGGTTAAACTTGACGAGCCTAGCATATGCAGATATGGCCTCGGAACACTGAGATCGAAAGGTCGAGCGTGAATCATATAGTAGATATGATCAACATAGTGATGTTCACCATTGAAAACTACTCCATTTCACGTTATGTTCGGTTATGGTTTAGTTGATTTGGATCACGTAATCACTTAGATGATTAGAGGGATGTCTATCTAAGTGGGAGTTCTTAAGTAATATGATCAATTGAACTTAAATTTATCATGAACTTAGTACCTGGTACTATTTTGCATGTCTATGTTTGTTGTAGATAGATGGCTCGTGCTATTGTTCCGTTGAATTTTAATGCGTTCCTTGAGAAAGCAAAGTTGAAAGATGATGGTAGCAATTACACGGACTGGGTCCGTAACTTGAGGATTATCCTCATTGCTGCACAGAAGAATTACGTCCTGGAAGCACCGCTAGGTGCCAAACCTGCTGCAGGAGCAACACCAGATGTTATGAACGTCTGGCAGAGCAAAGCTGATGACTACTCGATAGTTCAGTGTGCCATGCTTTACGGCTTAGAACCGGGACTTCAACGACGTTTTGAATGTCATGGAGCATATGAGATGTTCCAGGAGTTGAAGTTAATATTTCAAGCAAATGCCCGGATTGAGAGATATGAAGTCTCTAATAAGTTCTACAGCTACAAGATGGAGGAGAATAGTTCTGTCAGTAAGCATATACTCAGAATGTCTGGGTATAACAATCACTTGATTCAACTGGGAGGTAATCTTCCGGATGATAGCGTCATTGACAGAATTCTTCAATCACTGCCACCAAGCTACAAGAGCTTCGTGATGAACTATAACATGCAAGGGATGGATAAGACGATTCCCGAGCTCTTCGCAATGCTAAAGGCTGCGGAGGTAGAAACCAAGAAAGAGCATCAAGTGTTGATGGTCAATAAGACCACCAGTTTCAAGAAAAAGGGCAAAGGGAAGAAGAAGGGGAACTTCAAGAAGAACAGCAAGCAAGTTGCTGCTCAGGAGAATAAACCCAAGTCTGGACCTAAGCCTGAGACTGAGTGCTTCTACTGCAAGCAGACTGGTCACTGGAAGCGGAACTGCCCAAAGTATTTGGTGGATAAGAAGGATGGCAAGGTGAACAAAGGTATATGTGATATACATGTTATTGATGTGTACCTTACCAGAGCTCGCAGTAGCACCTGGGTAATTGATACTGGTTCTGTTGCTAATATTTGCGACTCGAAACAGGGACTACAGATTAAGCGGACGCTGGATAAAGACGAGGTGACGATGCGCGTGGGAAATGGTTCCAAAGTCGATGTGATCGTCGTCGGCACGCTACCTCTACATCTACCTTCGGGATTAGTATTAGACCTAAATAATTGTTATTTGGTGCCAGCGTTGAGCATGAACATTATATCTGGATCTTGTTTGATGCGAGACGGTTATTCATTTAAATCAGAGAATAATGGTTGTTCTATTTATATGAGTAATATCTTTTATGGTCATGCACCCTTGAAGAGTGGTCTATTTTTGATGAATCTCGATAGTAGTGATACACATATTCATAATGTTGAAGCCAAAAGATGCAGAGTTGATAATAAAAGTGCAACTTATTTGTGGCACTGCCGTTTGGGTCATATTGGTGTAAAGCGCATGAAGAAACTACATACTGATGGACTTTTGGAATCACTTGATTATGAATCACTTGGTACTTGCGAACCATGCCTCATGGGCAAGATGACTAAAGCGCCGTTCTCCGGAACTATGGAGCGAGCAATTGATTTGTTGGGGATCATACATACTGATGTATGTGGTCCAATGAATGTTGAGGCTCGCGGCGGGTATCGTTATTTTCTCACCTTCACAGATGATTTGAGCAGATATGGGTATATCTACTTGATGAAACATAAGTCTGAAACATTTGAAAAGTTCAAAGAATTTCAGAGTGAAGTTGAAAATCATCGTAACAAGAAAATAAAGTTTATGCGATCTGATCGTGGAGGAGAATATTTGAGTTACGAGTTTGGTCCACATTTGAAACAATGCGGAATAGTTTTGCAACTCACGCCACCCGGAACACCACAGCGTAATGGTGTGTCCGAACGTCGTAATTGTACTTTACTAGATATGGTGTGATCTATGATGTCTCTTACTGATTTACCGCTATCATTTTGGGGTTATGCTTTAGAGACGGCCGCATTCACGTTAAATAGGGCACCAACAAAATCTGTTGAGACGACGCCTTATGAACTGTGGTTTGGCAAGAAACCAAAGTTGTCGTTTCTTAAAGTTTGGGGCTGCGATGCTGATGTGAAAAAGCTTCAACCTGATAAGCTCGAACCCAAATCAGAGAAATGTGTCTTCATAGGATACCCAAAGGAAACTGTTGGGTACACCTTCTATCATAGATCCGAAGGCAAGACATTCGTTGCTAAGAATGGATCCTTTCTATAGAAGGAGTTTCTCTCGAAATAAGTGAGTGGGAGGAAAGTAGAACTTGATGAGGTAACAGTACCTGCTCCCTTATTGGAAAATAGTTCATCACAGAAACCGGTTCCTGTGACGTCTAGACCAATTAGTGAGGAAGTTAATGATGATGATCATGAAACTTCAGATCAAGTTGTTACTGAACCTCGTAGGTCAACCAGAGTAAGATCCGCACCAGAGTGGTACGGTAATCCTGTTCTGGAGGTTATGTTACTAGACCATGACGAACCTACGAACTATGAAGAAGCGATGGTGAGCCCAGATTCCGCAAAATGGCTTGAGGCCATGAAATCTGAGATGGGATCCATGTATGAGAACAAAGTATGGACTTTGGTTGACTTGCCCGATGATCAGCAAGCCATCGAGAATAAATGGATCTTCAAGAAGAAGACTCACGCTGACGGTAATGTTACTGTCTATAAAGCTCGACTTGTTGCAAAAGGTTTTCGACAAGTTCAAGGGATTGACTACGATGAGACCTTCTCACCCGTAGCGATGCTTAAGTCTGTCCGAATCATGTTAGCAATTGCCGCATTTTATGATTATGAAATTTGGCAAATGGATGTCAAAACTGCATTCCTGAATGGATTTCTGGAAGAAGAGTTGTATATGATGCAACCGGAAGGTTTTGTCGATCCAAAGGGAACTACCAAAGTGTGCAAGCCCCAGAGATCCATTTATGGACTGGTGCAAGCCTCTCGGAGTTGGAATAAACATTTTTATAGTGTGATCAAAGCATATGGTTTTATACAGACTTCTGGAGAAGCCTTTATTTACAAGAAAGTGAGTGGGAGCTCTTTAGCATTTCTGATATTATATGTGGATGACATATTGTTGATTGGAAATGGTATAGAATTTCTGGATAGCATAAAAGGATATTTGAATAAGAGTTTTTCAATGAAGGACCTCGGTGAAGTTGCTTATATATTGGGCATCAAGATCTATAGAGATAGATCAAGACGCTTAATTGGACTTTCACAAAGCACATACCTTGACAAAGTTTTGAAGAAGTTCAAAATGGATCAAGCAAAGAAAGGGTTCTTGCCTGTGTTACAAGGTGTGAAGTTGAGTAAGACTCAATGCCCGACCACTGCAGAAGATAGAGAGAAAATGGAAGATGTTCCCTATGCTTCAGCCATAGGCTCTATCATGTATGCAATGCTGTGTACCAGACCTGATGTGTGCCTTGCTATTAGTTTAGCAGGGAGGTACTAAAGTAATCCAGGAGTGGATCACTGGACAGCGGTCAAGAACATCCTGAAATACCTGAAAAGGACTAAGTATATGTTTCTCGTTTATGAAGGTGACAAAGAGCTCGTCGTAAATGGTTACGTCGATGCAAGCTTTGACACTGATCTGGACGATTCTAAATCACAAACCGGATACGTGTTTTTATTGAACGGTGGAGCTGTCAGTTCGTCCAGTTCTAAACAAAGCGTCGTAGCGGGATCTACATGTGAAGCGGAGTACATAGCTGCTTCAGAAGCAGCAAATGAAGGAGTCTGGATGAAGGAGTTCATATCCGATCTAGGTGTCATACCTAGTGCATCGGGTCCAATGAAAATCTTTTGTGACAATACTGGTGCAATTGCTTTGGCAAAGGAATCCAGATTTCACAGGAGAACCAAGCACATCAAGAGACGCTTCAACTCCATCCGGGATCAAGTCTAGGTGGGAGACATAGAGATTTGCAAGATACATACGGATCTGAATGTTGCAGACCCGTTGACTAAGCCTCTTCCACAAGCAAAACATGATCAGCACCAAGGCTCCATGGGTGTTAGAATCCTTACTGTGTAATATAGATTATTGACTCTAGTGCAAGTGGGAGACTGAAGTAAATATGCCCTAGAGGCAATAATAAAGTTATTATTTATTTCCTTGTATCATGATAAATGTTTATTATTCATGCTAGAATTGTATTAACCGGAAACATGATACATGTGTGAATACATAGACAAACAGAGTCTCACTAGTATGCCTCTACTTGACTAGCTCGTTAATCAAAGATGGTTATGTTTCCTAGCCATGGACAAAGAGTTGTCATTTGATTAACGGGATCACATCATTAGGAGAATGATGTGATTGACTTGACCCATTCTGTTAGCTTAGCACTTGATCGTTTAGTATGTTGCTATTGCTTTCTTCATGACTTATACATGTTCCTATGACTATGAGATTATGCAACTCCCGTTTACCGGAGGAACACTTTGTGTGCCACCAAACGTCACAACGTAACTGGGTGATTATAAAGGTGCTCTACAGGTGTCTCCGAAGGTACTTGTTGGGTTGGCGTATTTCGAGATTAGGATTTGTCACTCCGATTGTCGGAGAGGTATCTCTGGGCCCACTCGGTAATGCACATCACTTAAGCCTTGCAAGCATTGCACCTAATGAGTTAGTTGCGGGATGATGTATTACGGAACAAGTAAAGAGACTTGCCGGTAAACGAGATTGAACTAGGTATTGAGATACCGACGATCGAATCTCGGGCATGTAACATACCGATGAAAAAGGGAACAACGTATGTTGTTATGCGGTTTGACCGATAAAGATCTTCGTAGAATATGTGGGAGCCAATATGAGCATCCAGGTTCCGCTATTGGTTATTGACCGGAGACGTTTCTCGGTCATGTCTACATAGTTCTCGAACCCGTAGGGTCCGCACGCTTAAAGTTCGATGATGGTTTTATTATGAGTTTATGTGTTTTGATGTACCGAAGGTAGTTCGGAGTCCCGGATGTGATCGCGGACATGACGAGGAGTCTCGAAATGGTCGAGATATGAAGGTTGATATATTGGACGACTATATTCGGACACCGGAATGGTTCCGAGGGTTATCGGATATATACCGGAGTACCGGGGGGTTACCGGAACCCCCCGGAGGTTATTGGGCCTCATGGGCCCAAGTGGTGGAAGAGGACAGGTGGCCAAGGGGCAGCCGCGCGCCCCTCCCCCCTCCCCCCAAGTCCGAATTGGACAAGGAGGGGGGCGGCGCCCCCCTTTCCTTTCCCCCTCTCCTCTCCTACTCCAACATGGAAGGGGGAGTCCTACTCCCGGTGGGAGTAGGACTCCTCATGGGGCGCGCCAAGGGTGGCCGGCCCCCTCCTCCACTCCTTTATATAAGGGGGGGAGGCACCCCCTAGAGACACAACAATTGATCCCTTGGATCTCTTAGCCGTGTGCGGTGCCCCGCTCCACCATAATCCACCTCGATCATATCGTAGCGGTGCTTAGGCGAAGCCCTGCGTCGGTAGAACATCATCATCGTCACCACGCCGTCGTGCTGACGGAACTGTCCCTCAACCCTCGGCTGGATCGGAGTTCGAGGGACGTTATCGAGTTGAACGTGTGCTGAACTCGGAGGTGCCGTGCGTTCGGTACTTGATCGGTCGGATCGTGAAGACGTACGACTACATCAACCGCGTTGTGCTAACGCTTTCGCTTTCGGTCTACGAGGGTACATGGACACACTCTCCCCTCTCGTTGCTATGCATCACCATGATCTTGCATGTGCGTTGGAATTTTTTTGAAATTACTACGTTCCCCAACAATAGCAGCGGAAAGTAAAATATTCCATATGAAGGTAAAGGGAAGGTGTTTGGAGAAGGCAAACGCAATGGAGACACGAAGAGTTTTGGCTTAGTTCCGATAGGTGGTGCTATCGTACGTCCACGTTGATGAAGATTTCAACCCACGAAGGGTAACGGTTGCGCGAGTCCACGGAGGGATCTACCCATTAAGGGTCCATGAAGAAGCAACCTTGTCTATCCCATCATGGTCGTCGCCCATGAAGGGCTTGCCTCACTCGGGTAGATCTTCATGAAGTAGGCGATATCTTTGCCCTTACAAATTTCTTGGTTCAACTCCACATCACGACCGAGGCTCCCAAGCGATACCAAACCAATCTAGTGTTGGGAAACGTAGCATGCAATTTCAAAAAAAATCCTACGCTCACGCAAGATCTATCTAGGAGATGCATAGCAACGAGAGGGGAGAGTGTGTCTACGTACCCTCGTAGACCGAAAGCGGAAGCATTTGACAATGCGGTTGATGTAGTCAAACTTCTTCTCGTTCCGACCAATCAAGCACCAAATGTACGGCACCTCCGAGTTCTGCACATGTTCAGCTTGATGACGTCCCTCGAACTCTTGATCCAGCAAAGTGTCGAGGGAGAGTTCCGTCGGCACGACGGCTTGGTGACGGTGATAGTGAAGTGATCCACGCAGGGCTTCGCCTAAGCACTACGGAGATATGACTGAGGGTGTAATCTGTGGAGGGAGGCGCCGCACACGGCTAACAGATGTTGTTGTGTGTTCTAGCGGTGCCCCCCCCCCACATATATATATAGGATGGAGGGGAGGAGAGGCAGCCAAGGGGGCGCCCCAAGTAGGAGGAATCCTACTTGGGCGCCCCCCCAATTTGGCATCCCCCTTCCATAAGTTGTGGAGGGGGAAGGAAGGAGGAGGGAGAGGGAAGGAAGAGGGAGGCCGTATCCCTCCCCTTCCTTCTCTCTTCCCCTCTTTCCTTCTCCTCCTATTTCGGCCTATATGGGGGCGCACCAGCCCCTTAGGGGCTGGTTTGTCCCCTCTTGGCCCATTAGGCCCATATAGTTGCCGGGGGGTGCCTGGAACCCCTTCCGGTGACCCGATATGTACCTGGTACCCCCAGAACACTTCCGGTGTCCGAATATCATCGTCCTATATATGAATCTTTACCTATCGACCATTTCGAGACTCCTTGTCATGTTTGTGATCTCATCCGGGACTCCGAACAACTTTCGGTCACCAAATCACATAACTCATATAATACAAAATCGTCATCGAACGTTAAGCATGCGGACCCTACGGGTTCGAGAACTATGTAGACATGACTGAGACACCTCTCCGGTCAATAACCAACAGCGGAACCTGGATGCTCATATTGGTTCCCACATATTCTACGAAGATCTTTATCGGTCATACCGCAATGACAACATACATTATTCCCTTTGTCATTGGTATGTTACTTGCCCAAGATTCGATCGTCGGTATCCACATACCTAGTTCAATCTCGTTACCGGCAAGTCTCTTTACTCGTTCCGTAATACATCATCCCGCAACTAACTCATTAGTCACATTGCTTGCAAGGCTTATTATGATATGCATTACCGAGAGGGCCCAGAGATACCTCTCCGATACTCGGAGTGACAAATCGTAATGTTGATCTATGCCAACCCAACAAACACCTTCGGAGATACCTGTAGAGCATCTTTATAATCACTCAGTTATGTTGTGATGTTTGATAGCACACAAGGTATTCCTCCAGTATCCGGGAGTTGCATAACCTCATAGTCGAAGGAATATGTATTTGACATGAAGAATGCAATAGCAATAAAACTGAACGATCAATATGCTAAGCTAACGGATGGGTCTTGTCCATCTCATCATTCTCCTAATGATGTGATCTCGTTCATCAAATGACAACACATGTCTATGGTTAGGAAACTTAACCATCTTTGATTAACGAGCTAGTCTAGTAGAGGCTTACTAGGGACACATTGTTTTGTCTATGTATCCACACATGTATCAAGTTTCCGGTTAATACGATTCTAGCATGAATAATAAACATTTATCATGATATAAGGAAATATAAAATAACAACTTTATTATTACCTCTAGGGCATATTTCCTTCAGTCTCCCACTTGTACTAGAGTCAATAATCTAGTTCACATCGCCACGTGATTAACACCCATAGTTCACATCGCCATGTGATTAACACCCAAAGCGTTTACTAGAGTCGAGTCAATAATCTAGTTCACATCATCATGTGATTAACACCCAAAGAGTACTAAGGTGTGATCATGTTTTTCTTGTGAGAGAGGTTTAGTCAACGGGTCTGCCATATTCAGATTCGTATGTATTTTGCAAATTTCTATGTCTACAATGCTCTGCAAGGAGCTACTCTAGCTAATTGCTCCCACTTTCAATATGTATCCAGATTGAGACTCAGAGTCATCTGGATCAGTGTCAAATCTTGCATCGACGTAACCCTTTACGACGATCTCTTTGTCACCTCCATAATTGAGAAACATTTCCTTAGTCCTCTTTAGGTACCTAAGGATAATTTTGACCCCTGTCCAATGATCTACTCCTAGATCACTATTGTACCCTCTTGCCAAACTCATGGCAAGGTATACAATAGGTCTGGTACATAGCATGGTATACTTTATAGAACCTATGGCTGAGGCATAGGAAATGACTTTCATTCTCTCTCTATCTTCTGCTGTGGTCGGGTTTTGAGTCTTACTCAAATTCACACCTTACAATACAGGCAAGAACTCCTTCTTTGACTGATTCATTTTGAACTTCTTCAAAATCTTGTCAAGGTATGTGCTTTGTGAAAGTCCTATTAAGCGTCTTAATCTATCCCTATAGATCTTGATGCCCAATATATAAGTAGCTTCACCGAGGTCTTTCATTGAAAAATTCTTATTCAAATATCCTTTTATGCTATCCAGAATTTCTACATCATTTCCAATCAACAATATGTCATCCACATATAATATCAGAAATGCTACAGAGCTCCCATCACTTTCTTGTAAATACAGGCTTCACCATAAGTCTGTATAAAACCATATGCTTTGATCACCTTAGCAAAGCGTATATTCCAACTCCGAGATGCTTGCACCAGTCCATAGACGGATCATTGGAGTTTGCACACTTTGTTAGCACCTTTAGGATCGACAAAAACTTTTGGCTGCATCACATACAAATCTTCTTTAAGAAATCCATTAAGGAATGCAGTCTTGACATCCATTTGCCAGATTTCATAAAATGCGGCAATTGCTAACATGATTCAGACAGACTTAAGCATCCTTACGAGTGAGAAAATCTCATCGTAGTCAACACCTTGAACTTGTCAAAAACCTTTTGCGACAAGTCGATCTTTGTAGATAGTAACACTACCATCAGTGTTCGTTTTCCTCTTGAAGATCCATGTATTCTCAATGGCTTGCCGATCATTGGGCAAGTCCACTAAAGTCCATAATTTGTTCTCATACATGGATCTTTTCTCAGATTTCATGGCCTCAAGACATTTATCCGAATCTAGGCTCATCATCGCTTCTTCATAGTTCGTAGGTTCGTCATGGTCTAGTAACATGACTTCCAGAACAGTATTACCGTACCACTCTGGTGTGGAACGTGCTTTGGTTGACCTACGCGGTTTGGTAGTAACTTGATATGAAGTTTCATGATCGTTATCATTAGCTTCCTCTCTAGTTGGTGTAGGCATCACAGGAATGGTTTTCTGTGATGAGCTACTTTCCAGTTCGAGAGAAGCTACAATTAGCTCATCAAGTTCTACTTTCCTTCCCCTCACTTCTTTCGAGAGAAACTCCTTCTCTAAAAAGGATCCATTCTTAGCAACAAAGATCTTGCCTTCGAATCTGTGGTAGAAGGTGTACCCAACAGTTTCTTTTGGGTATCCTATGAAGACACACTTCTCTGATTTGGATTCGAGCTTATCAGGCTGAAGTTTTTTCACATAAGCATCGCAACCCCAAACTTTAAGAAACGACAACTTAGGTTTCTTGCCAAACCATAGTTCGTACGGTGTCATCTCAACGGATTTATATGGTGCCCTATTTAACATGAATGCAACTGTCTCTAATGCATAACCCCAAAATGATAGTAGTAAATCGGTAAGAGACATCATAGATCGCACCATATCTAATAAAGTATGGTTACGATGTTCGGACACACCATTATGCTGTGGTGTTCCAGGTGGCGTGAGTTGTGAAACTATTCCACATTGTTTTAAATGAAGGCCAAACTCGTAACTCAAATATTCGCCTCTGTGATCAGATCGTAGAAACTTTATTTTCTTGTTAAGATGATTCTCTACTTCACTCTGAAATTCTTTGAACTTTTCAAATGTTTCAGACTTGTGTTTCATCAAGTAGATATACCCATATCTGCTCAAATCATTTGCGAAGGTCAGAAAATAACGATACCTGCCGCGAGCCTCAACACTCATCGGACTGCATACATCGGTATGTATTATTTCCAGTAAGTCATTAGCTCGCTCCATTGTTCCGGAGAACGGAGTTTTAGTCATCTTGTCCATGAGGCATGGTTCGCAAGTATCAGATGATTCATAATCAAGTGATTCCAAAAGTCCATCTGCATGGAGTTTCTTCATGCATTTTACACCAATATGACCTAAACGGCAGTGCCACAAGTATGTTGCACTATCATTATTAATTTTGCATCTTTTGGCATCAATATTATGAATATGTGTATCACTACCATCGAGATTCAATAAACCATTCATATTGGGTGTATGACCGTAGAAGGTTTTATTCATGTAAAACAGAACAACAATTATTCTCTGACAAATGAATAAACGTATTGCAATAAACATGATCCAATCATATTCATGCTCAACGCAAACACCAAATAACATTTATTTAGGTTCAACACTAATCCCGAAGGTAGAGGGGGTATGTGATGGTGATCTTATCAACCTTGGAATCACTTCCAACACACATCGTCACCTCGCCCTCAACTAGTCTCTGTTCATTTTGTAACTCCTGTTTCGAGTTACTAATCTTAGCAAGTGAACCAGTATCAAATACCCAGGGGCTACTATGAACACTAGTAAAGTACACATCAATAACATGTATATCAAATATACCTTTGTTCACTTTGCCATCCTTCTTATCCGCCAAGTATTTGGGGTAGTTCTGCTTCCAGTGACCATTTCCTTTGCAGTAGAAGCACTTAGTTTCAGGCTTGGGTCTAGCTTTGGGTTTCTTCATGGGAGCGGTAACTTGTTTGTTGTTCTTCTTGAAGTTCCCTTTCCGTCCCTTGTCGTTTTTCTTGAAACTAGTGGTTTTGTTAACCATCAACACTTAATGCTCTTTCTTGATTTCTACCTTTGCTAATTTCAACATCGCGAAGTGCTTGTGAATCATTTTCGTCATCCCTTGCATATTATAGTTTATCACAGAGTTCTAGTAACTTGGTGATAGTGACTAGAGAACTCTGTCAATCACTATCTTATCTGGAAGATTAACTCCCACTTGATTCAAGCGATTATAGTACCCAGACATTCTGAGCACTTGCTCACTAGCTGAGCTATTCTCCTCCATCTTGTAGGCAAAGTATTAGTCATAGGTCTCATACCTCTCGACACAGGCATGAGTCTGAAATACTAATTTCAGCTCTTGGGACATCTCATATGCTCTGTGGCGGTCAAAACATTTTGCAGCCCCGATTCTAAGCCGTAAAGCATGGTGCACTAAACTATCAAGTAGTCATCATGCCGATCTTGCCGAACGTTCATAACGTCTGCATCTGCTCCTGCAATATGTTTGTCACCTAGCGGTGCATCAAGGACATAATTCTTCTGTTCAGCAATGAGGATAATCCTCAGATCACGGACCTAGTCCGCATCATTGCTACTATCATCTTTCAACTTAGTTTTCTCTAGGAATATATCAAAAACATATAGGAGCTATATCGCGAGCTATTGATCTACAACATAGATATGCAAAAACTATCAGGACTAAGTACATGATAAATTAAGTTCAGTTAATCATATTACTTAAGAACTCCCATTTAGATAGACATCCCTCAAGTCATCTAAATGATACGTGATCCAAATCAACTAAACCATGTCTGATCATCACGTGAGATGGAGTAGTCATCAATGGTGAACATGATCATATCTACTATATGATTCACGTTCGACCTTTCGGTCTCCAGTGTTCCAAGGCCATGTCTGTACATGCTAGGCTCATCAATTTTAACCCGAGTATTCCGCATGTGCAAAACTGTCTTGCACCCGTTGTATGTGAACGTAGAGCTTATCACACCTGATCATCACGTGGTGTCTCAGCACGACGAACTGTCGCAACGGTGCACACTCAGGGAGAACACTTATACCTTGAAATTTTAGTAAGGGATCATCTTATAATGTTACCGCTGTACTAAGCAAAATAAGATGCATAAAAGATAAACATAACATTCAATCAAAATATGTGACATGATATGGCCATCATCATCTTGTGCCTTTCATCTCCATCTCCAAAGCACCGTTATAATCTCCATCATCACTGGCTTGGCACCTTGATCTCCATCGTAGCGTCGTGGTCGTCTCGCCAACTATTTCTTCTACAACTATCGCTAACGCATAGTGATAAAGTAAAGTAATTACACGGCGTTTGCATTTCATACAATAAATTGACAACCGTAAGGCTCCTGCCAATTGCCGATAACTTTTACAAAACATGATCATCTCATACAATAACGTATATCACATCATGTCTTGACCATATCACATCACAACATGACCTGCAAAAACAAGTTAGATGTCCTCTACTTTGTTGTTGCAAGTTTTACGTGGCTGCTACGGGCTTCTCGCAAGAACCGTTTTTACCTACGCATCAAAACCACAACGGAGGTTTATCAAGTTTGCTGTTTTAACCTTCAACAAGGATCGGCCGTAGTCAAATTCAATTCAACTAAAGTTGGAGAAACAGACACCCGCCAGCCACCTTTATGACAAACTAGTTGCATGTCTGTCGGTGGAACTGGTCTCATGAATGTGGTCAAGTAAGGTTGGTCTGGCCCGCTTCATCCAACAATATCACCGAATCAAAATAAGACATTGGTGGTAAGCAATATGATGATCACCGCCCACAACTCTTTGTGTTCTACTCGTGCATATCATCTACGCATAGACCTGGCTCTGATACCACTGTTGGGAAACGTAGCATGCAATTTCAAAAAAAAATCTATGCTCATGCGAGATCTATCTAGGATATGCATAGCAACGAGAGGGGAGAGTGTGTCTACGTACCCTCGTAGACCAAAAGTGGAAGCGTTTGACAACGCGGTTAATGTAGTCGAACTTCTTCTTGTTCCGACTGATCAAGCACCGCACGTATGGCACCTCTGAGTTCTGCACACGTTCAGCTCGAACTCTTGATCCAGCAAAGTGTCGAGGGAGAGTTCCGTCAGCACGACGGTGTGGTGACGGTGATGGTGAAGTGATCCATGCAGGGCTTCACCTAATCAGTACGGAGATATGACCGAGGGTGTAATCTGTGGAGGGAGGCGCCGCACACGGCTAGCAGATGTTGTTGTGTGTTCTAGCGGTGCCCCCCCACACACATATGTATAGGTTGGAGGGGAGGAGAGGCAGCCAAGGGGGTGCCCCAAGTAGGAGGATTCCTACTTGGGCGCCTCCCCAATTTGGCCTCCCCCTTCCATAAGTTCCGGAGGGGGAAGGAAGGAGGAGGGAGAGGGAAGGAAGGGCCGAATCCCTCCCCTTCCTTCTCTCTTCTTGATACGTCTCCAACGTATCTATAATTTTTTATTGTTCCATGCTATTATATTATCTGTTTTGGATGTTTAATGGGATTTATTATACACTTTTATATTATTTTTGGGACGAACCTACTAACCAAAGGCCCAGTGCAAATTGCTGTTTTTTTGCCTATTTCAGTGTTTCACAGAAAAGGAATATCAAACGGTGTCCAAACGGAATGAAACCTTCGGGAGAGTTATTTTTGGAACAAACGTGATCCAGAGGACTTGGAGTGGACGTCAAGAAAGAAGCAAGGAGGCCACGAGGCAGGGAGGCGCGCCTGCCCCCCTGGGCGCGCCCCCCACCCTCGTGGGCCCCTCGCAGCTCCACCGACCTACTTCTTCCTCCTATATATACCCATATACCCCGAAAACATCCAGGAGCACCACGAAACCCTATTTCCGCCGCCGCAACCTTCCGTACCCGTCAGATCCCATCTTGGAGCCTTTTCCGGCGCTCCGCCGGAGGGGGAATCGATCATGGAGGGCTTCTACATCAACACCATAGCCTCTCCGATGATGTGTGAGTAGTTTACCACAGAACTTTGGGTCCATAGTTATTAGCTAGATGGCTTCTTCTCTCTCTTTGGATCTCAATACAAAGTTCTCCTCGGTTCTCTTGGAGATCTATTCGATGTAATTCTTTTTGCAGTGTGTTTGTCGAGATCCGTTGAATTGTGGGTTTATGATCAAGATTATCTATGAACAATATTTGGTTCTTCTCTGAATTCTTATATGTATGATTTGTTATCTTTGCAAGTCTCTTCGAATTATCAGTTTGGTTTGGCCTACTAGATTGATCTTTCTTGCCATGGGAGAAGTGCTCAGCTTTGGGTTTAATCTTGCGGTGTCCTTTCCCAGTGACAGCGGGGGCAGAAGGCACGTATTGTATTGTTGCCATCGAGGATAAAAAGATGGGGTTTATATCATATTGCTTGAGTTTATCCCTCTACATCATGTTTTCTTGCCTAATGCGTTACTCGGTTCTTATGAACTTAATACTCTAGATGCATGCTGGATAGCGGTCAATGTGTGGAGTAATAGTAGTAGATGCAGAATCGTCTTGGTCTACTTGTTGCGGACGTGATGCCTATATACATGATCATGCCTAGATATTCTCATAACTATGCGCTTTTCTATCAATTCCTCGACAGTAATTTGTTCACCCGCCGTAGATTATGCTATCTTGAGAGAAGCCACTAGGGAAACCTATGGCCCCCGGGTCTATCTTCCATCATATTATTTTCCTATCAATTTACTATTTCTTCCGTTATTTATTTTGCAATATTTACTTTCCAATCTATATCATAAAAATACCAAAAATATTTATCTTATTATCTCTATCAGGTCTCACTTTTGCGAGTGGCCGTGAAGGGATTGACAACCCCTTTATCGCGTTGGTTGCAAGGTTCTTATTTGTTTGTGTAGGTATAAGGCGACTTGCGTGTAACCTCCTACTGGATTGATACCTTGGTTCTCAAAAACTGAGGGAAATACTTACGCTACTTTACTGCATCACCCTTTCCTCTTCAAGGGAAAACCAACGCATGCTCAAGAGGTAGCAAGAAGGATTTCCGGCGCTGTTGCCGGGGAGGCTTACGCCAAGTCAATTCAAGTCAAGACATACCAAGTACCCATCACAAACTCTTATCCCTCGCATTACATTATTTGCCATTTGCCTCTCGTTTTCCTCTCCCCCACTTCACCATTGCCTTTTCTTCGCCTTCTTCCCGTATGTCTTTTTGCTTGTGTTTCCATGTGCCTTCTATTTGCTTGCATTTTTGCTTGCTAAAAATCTATTAATATGGATCCACTTAAAGTGTTCTACTTGGATCATCTTCGATCTATTTGTGCTCGTGCTGAAACCCCAACTAGTTTAGTTGAGGGAAAATCTTTAGATGAGCATGCTCATTTTGTGCATCATCGTTTGTCTGAAAAGGGGAAGCTCTTATGGTATCAAATAAATAGTTTGCTATGCTATGCTTGGAATCTTTGTGAAATTTATGACTTTACTTGTTGCTCTAAGAACCCTAAAAAACACCTTACCTACCTATGTGAGTTTAATGATAATTAAATCTTATCTTCTTATGCAAAGGGTGTTTATAGTTACTATGATATCGAACAAATTGAAGAATTTGTTGTTTTTAAGGGTGCTTATGAAGTTGCTTCTTTGATTGAAAAGTATGATATTACTCTCTACAAATCTGAAAATTTTGACATACTTAATTATTGCTATGAAAACTATGCCCATAATGTCTATGTCAGAGAACTTATGACCATTGCTTTGGAAGAAAATAATGATATGCATGAATTTATAGATAATTGTGATTCCGATGATTTGATTGAAATATCCCTTGATGAACATGATGCTTGCTATTCTTATGGCCATGATGCCAATATTTATGGAGATGAATTTGCTATAGTTCCTTATGTTAAACATGAGATTATTGCTATTGCACCCATACTTGATAATTCCTTGAATCAAAAGCATGATTGAAATGATGTTACTATAAATTCTCTTGATGTCAGTTGTGCTAATAATATGCAAAACCCTAAGCTTGGGGATGCTAATTTCGCTATGTCTACTACTTGTTGCAATGATCATGATTGGGGTGATTCTTCTTATGATCTTGAACATTTATTTAAGCCCATGATGAATATGAGATTTATAATAGTGTTTGCAATAATATTGAAAGTGGGTTTGGAATAGTTTCAACTTTAGATCCCACATATTTGGAGAATGTTCAATCTTATGGTATTTTTGATAAAAGTGGGTTTGGAGAGGTCATGACTTTAGTTAATGATAATCCCACTATTTTGGAAGAGTGCCAACTTCGCATGCATGTGGATCGTGTTGAGAATATTTTATGTGATAGCTATGTTGTTGAATTTTCTTATGATCCTACATGTAATTATTATGAGAGAGGAAAATATGGTTGTAGAAATTTTCTTGTTACTAAATTACCTCTCTTCATGTTGAGATTGCTATCGTCTCTTTCTTCTTCCTTGCATATGCTAATTTTTGCTTGCTATGATAATTTGTTTGCTTATAAAATGCCTATGCATAGGAAGTATGTTAGACTTATATGTGTTTATCACGTGTTCTATGATGCTCTCTTTGTGCCTTTGATGTGAGCATCATTAAAATTATCAATGCCTAGCTAGGGGCGTTAAACGATAGCGCTTGTTGGGAGGCAACCAATTTTATTTTTGTTTCTTGCTTTTTGTTTCTGTTTATTAATAAATAATTCATCTAGATTCTGTTTATATGTGGTTTTATGTTTTAATTAGTGTTTGTGCCAATTAGAACCTTTGGGAAGACTTGGGTGAAGTCTTTATGATCTTGCTGTAAAAAACAGAAACTTTAGCGCTCACGAGATTAACTGCCATTTTTTTACTAGAAAGTGATTTTAGGTTGATTATTTTTGAAGATGATTAATAGACAAATTCCTCACGTCCACCAATTTATTTCAGAATTTTTGGAGTTACATATGTATACGTTTGATACAGATTACTACAGACTGTTCTGTTTTTGACAGATTCTGTTTTTCGTGTGTTGCTTGCTTATTTTGATGAATCTATGGCTAGTATCGGGAGGTATGAACCATAGAGAAGTTGGAATACAGTAGGTTTAACACCAATATAAATAAATAATGAGTTCATTACAGTACCTTGAAGTGGTGATTTGTTTTCTTATACTAACGGAGCTCATGAGATTTTCTGTTGAGTTTTGTGTTGTGAAGTTTTAAAGTTTTGGCTAAAGATTTGATGGACTATGGAATAAGGAGTGGAAAGAGCCTAAGCTTGGGGATTCCCAAGGCACCCCAAGGTAAAATTTAAGGACAACCAAAATCCTAAGCTTGGGGATGCCCCGGAAGGCATCCCGTCTTTCGACTTCGTCTATCGGTAACTTTACTTGAGGCTATATTTTTATTCACCACATGATATGTGTTTTGCTTGGAGCGTCTTGTATGATTTGAGTCTTTGATTTTTAGTTTACCACAATCATCCTTTCTGTACACACCTTTTGGATAGACACACATGAATCGGAATTTATTATAATACTCTATGTGCTTCACTTATATCTTTTGAGCTAGATAATTTTGCTCTAGTGCTTCGCTTTTATCTTTTGGAGCACGGTGGTGGTTTTATTTTATAGAAATTATTGATATCTCATTCTTCACTTATATTATTTTGAGAGTCTTACAGAACAGCATGGTAGTTTGCTTTGGCTATAAAATTAGCCCTAATATGATGAGCATCCAAGATGGGTATAATAAAAACTATCATATAAAGTGCATTGAATACTATGAGAAGTTTGATTCTTTATGATTGTTTTGAGATATGAATATGGTGATATTAGAGTCATGCTAGTAGAGTAGTTGTGAATTTGAGAAATACTTGTTCTAAAGTTTGTGATTCCCGTAGCATGCACGTATGGTGAATCGTTATGTGATGAAGTCGGAGCATGGTTTATTTCTTGATTGTCTTCCTTATGAGTGGCGGTCGGGGACGAGCGATGGTCTTTTCCTACCAATATATCCCCATAGGAGCATGCGTGTAGTACTTTGTTTCGATAACTAATAGTTTTTTGCAATAAGTATGTGAGTTCTTTATGACTAATGTTGAGTCCATGGATTATACGCACTCTCACCCTTCCACCATTGCTAGCCTTTCTAATGCCGCGCACCTTTCGCCGGTATCATACACCCACCATATAACTTCCTCAAAACAGACACCATACCTACCTATTATGTCATTTCCATAGCCATTCCGAGATATATTGCCATGCAACTTACCACCGTTCCGTTTGTTATGACACGTTTCATCATTGTCATATTGCTTTGCATGATCATGTAGTTGACATCATATTTGTGGCAAAGCCACCTTTATAATTCTTTCATACATGTCACTCTTGATTCATTGCATATCCCGGTACACCACCGGAGGCATTCACATAGAGTCATATTCTGTTCTAAGTATTGGGTTGTAATTTTTGAGTTGTAAGTAAATAAAAGTGTGATGATCATCATTATTAGAGCATTGTCCCAAGTGAGGAAAGGATGATGGAGACTATGGTTCCCCCACAAGTCGGGATGAGGCTCCAGACGAAAAGAGAAAAAGGAAAAAAAGAGGCCATAGAAAAAGAGAAAAAGGCCCAATCAAAAAAAATGAGAGAAAAAGAGAGAAGGGAAAATGTTACTATCCTTTTTCCACACTTGTTCTTTAAAGTAGCACCATGATCTTCATGATAGAGAGTCTCCTATGTTGTCACTTTCATATACTAGTGGGAATTTTACATTATAAAACTTGGCTTGTATATTCCAATGATGGGCTTCCTCAAAATGCCCTAGGTCTTCGTGAGCAAGAGAGTTGGATGCACACCCACTTAGTTTCATTTGTTGAGCTTTCATACACTTATAGCTCTAGTGCATCCGTTGCATGGCAATCCCTACTCACTAACATTGATATCTATTGATGGGCATCTCCATAGCCCGTTGATATGCCTAGTTGATGCCAGACTATCTTCTCCTCATTTTGTCTTCTCCACAACCACCCTTCTATTCCACATATAGTGCTATGTCCATGGCTCACGCTCATGTATTGCGTGAAGATTGAAAAGTTTGAGAACATCAAAAGTATGAAACAATTGCTTGGCTTGTCATTGGGGTTGTGCATGATTTAAATATTTTGTGTGGTGAAGATAGAGCATAGCCAGACTATATGATTTTGTAGGGATAACTTTCTTTGGCCATGTTATTTTGAGAAGACATGATTGTTTTGTTAGTATGCTTGAAGTATTATTATTTTTGTGTCAATATTAAACTTTTGTGTTGAATCTCTCGGATCTGAACATTCATGCCACAATAAAGAAAATTATATTGAGAATTATGCTAGGTAGCATTCCACATCAAAAATTCTGTTTTTATCATTTACCTACTCGAGGACGAGCAGGAATTAAGCTTGGGAAGCTTGATACGTCTCCAGCGTATCTATAATTTTTTATTGTTCCATGCTATTATATTATCTGTTTTGGATGTTTAATGGGCTTTATTATACACTTTCATATTATTTTTGGGACTAACCTACTAACCAAAGGCCCAGTGCAAATTGCTATTTTTTTGCCTATTTCAGTGTTTCGCATAAAAGGAATATCAAACGGAATCCAAACGGAAAAAAACCTTCGGGAGAGTTATTTTTGGAACAAACGCAATCCAGGAGACTTGGAGTGGACGTCAAGCAAGCAACGAGGCGGCCACGAGGCAGGGAGGCGCGCCCCCACCCTCGTGGGCCCCTCGTGGCTCCACCGACCTACTTCTTTCGCCTATATATACTCATATACCCCGAAAACATTCGAGAGCACCACGAAACCCTATTTCCACCGCCGCAACCTTCTGTACCCATGAGATCCCATCTTGGGGCCTTTTCCGGCGCTCCACCGGAGGGGGAATCGATCACAGAGGGCTTCTACATCAACACCATAGCCTCTCCGATGATGTGTGAGTAGTTTACCACAGACCTACGGGTCCATAGTTATTAGCTATATGGCTTCTTCTCTCTCTTTGGATCTCAATACAAAGTTCTCCTCGATTCTCTTGGAGATCTATTCGATGTAATTCTTTTTGCGGTGTGTTTGTCGAGATCCGATGAATTGTGGGTTTATGATCAAGATTCTCTATGAAAAATATTTGGTTCTTCTCTGAATTCTTATATGTATGATTTGTTATCTTTGCAAGTCTCTTCGAATTATCAGTTTGGTTGGCCTACTAGATTGATCTTTCTTGCCATGGGAGAAGTGCTTAGCTTTGGGTTCAATCTTGCGGTGTCCTTTCCCAGTGACAGCAGGGGCAGCAAGGCACGTATTGTATTGTTGCCATCGAGGATAAGAAGATGGGGTTTATATCATATTGCTTGAGTTTATCCCTCTATGTCATGTCATCTTGCCTAATGCGTTACTCTGTTCTTATGAATGACACGTCTCCAACGTATCTATAATTTTTGATTGTTCCATGCTATTATATTATCTGTTTTGGATGTTTAATGGGCTTTCCTAATCACTTTTATATTATTTTTGGGACTAACCTACTAACCGAAGGCCCAGTGCAAATTGCTGTTTTTTGCCTATTTGAGTGTCTCACAGAAAAGGAATATCAAACGGAGTCCAAACGGAATGAAACCTTCGGGAGTGTTATTTTTGGAACAAACGTGATCCAGAGGACTTGGAGTGGGCATCAAGAAAGAAGCGAGGAGGCCACGAGGCAGGGAGGCGCGCCCCCACCCTCGTGGGCCCCTCGCAGCTCCACCGACCTACTTCTTCCTCCTATATATACCCATTGTAGCGATCCGACCTCAGACGGTCAAATCTCTGTGTTCAAGTGTCATCCCTGGATCGGTAATGCTGATACACACAGTACTCGAAGGATTTATAACAGAGTTCAATCACACACTTATTACATCGAATGTCTCCAAAAGAGAACTTATTACAATAAATATGGCTTAAGGCCATCTAAATAAGATAACAACGGAAGGCTTGGTAGATAAAGTGAGTCCATCAACTCCAACGGCATAGCTGAGTGCACAACAACGACCTAGCGCACCTTACTCTTCGTCTGAAAAGTCTTCTACATGATATGTTGCAGCCCGAAACGAGTCAGCACATGGAATATGCTGGCAATATAACACAGTAGAGCAATGAACAAGATAAAGACTATCACTACATGCATATATGGCTGGTGGAGGCTCTATGGTTATAATGTTTTGCGAAAAGCCATTTTTTTCCTACAACAAAGGAATATGTTTTATTTTAACTATCATGGTAGTTGAAACATTGAGAATGGTAAATCCCCATCTCAATCCCAATTAAAGAAATAATTAACAACCCAGCAAATCAATTAGAGTGATGAGATCAATATGATAATCCAAGAACCAGATACTCAAGATGTCCATAACCGGGGACACGGCTAACCATGATTAGTTTGTACACTCTACAGAGGTTTGCGCACTTTTCCCCACAAGACTCGATCTCCTCCGTTAAATTTCTCGCACTACAAGATGTTTGAGAAACGAATGACCGAGACACAGTCTTTCAGAAACATTAACTCTTTACTCTGGGTGGACAGTACCAACCTACATTCCCTACATCTGCTAGCCCACCACTGAAAGAGGTCATGTAACACATTCAACTATGCTATAGCCCATAATAGCTTGTGGCTGCACACAGAAGTTTCTAGCATGAATAATCTTATGATCCCTATGAGCCTAGGTGGCGAACCAAAAAGACAACACTGGTATATCCCCAGGTGCCTGCAACCAATCCACCCAGATGTGTGTTTAAGTAGCCACCTTAAGTTAACCATTAATTAATAATCTCACATCTGTCATGGATACACTCAAACCCAATCCACGTCTACGAGCATAGCATGGCAATATAAGCATAGCGTAGAAGTAACTCCCAAGGGTGTGATAATAAAAGGGCAATAGGTTCTACCTCATCATCTACTTCCCAATACCCACAAGTTAATCACATCCTAATCATGCAATGTTTGAGGATTGTAACTAATGCATAAAAATTGGGTATGAAAAGAGTATGATCAATGTGTTACTTGCCTTGCTGACGAACCGCAAACCCTAGAGACTCGTAGTAGCACGCTTCGCACTCCAGAAATTCTATCGCAAACAAACAATATCATATATAAGCAATCAAGCAAAGATGCACGGGTAAAACTCAAATAAGAAGATCGAATCTGAAAATCCAACTGAAGAGATTCGATTTGCAAAAAGAACCAACCAAATCGGAGCAACGGAACTGAAACTATGGTCAAAAGAACTTCGAATTCAAATCTGCTTGAAACCAAATTTTAAATTGTCAAAACCATGTTCAAGTTCATTAAACAGAAACAGAGGCTCGAGACGAAGATTTTGGCGTTGGTTTCACTAGATTTGGACGAACGGTTGAAAAGTTACGAGGGTTTGAAGATCAGGGGCTAATCTGTGATAAAAATAATCACGGATAGGTCCCTGGCTGAAAAATAAACAGAAAAAGAAAAATCTATCGGACGAACGTCCGCTAACAGAGATGAACGGGCGAATTCGTTCGTTAAAACGAACGAACGAACGAACGTTCGCAAACGAACTAAACCGACAAAAACCGAACCGATCTAAATAAATAAATAAACGATCTAGGGTTTTGAAGAAAAACAGAGCGGTTTTTACCTAAACCGGAAAAAAATTGGCGGCGGATCGGATCGGATCGGCGGCGTGCTGTGGCTCCGGCGGGGCATGGGCGGCGACGGCGCAGCGGGGCGTTGGCGGCGCGGCATGGGGCGCGGCGCAGCAGCGGCGGCGGGGGGTGGCAGCGGCGGGCGGCGCGAGGCGGCGGTGGCTCGGGCGGCGGGGCGCGGCGGCAGCTGCGGCGCTCGACGGCGGGGCGACGGGGTGGTGTGGGGTCGAGGCGGCGGCGGCTTGGCCTTTAAAGGCCCGAGGGGGTGGCGTGCGGGAAGGGCCGGCGCCGGCGGCTCGGGGTCGGACTCCCCGAGTCCATCGCGAGCATGACGACGGGAGGCGGTGCGGGGCGATGGGCCAGCTGGGCTTCGGCCCGGCTCGGTCCAAAACAATTTTTTTTTTCCAAATAAGATTCCGCCGAGAAAAATCCTAAATAAATAAAAATAAAAATCTAAAAAATGCCAAAAACAATTTTCGCCATCTAAATAAAATATTTAGAACAAAGTGAACATTTTCTTGGCCTAAAAATGTAATTTTGAAATATCCATATTTTTCTGATTCAAATAAAATTGCAATAAAATCCAAATAAAATTTATTTATTTGATTTTAATATTTTCCTCCAATATTTATTTTATTTTTGAGAAGTCATATTATCTCCTCTCATATATTTTAATTTGAAACATTTTTGGAGAGAAAAATAATTAAAACCAAAATGATCCTCTTTTCAATATTTGAGAAAATTCAAATATGAAAATAATAAAATCCCCAACTCTCTCCGTGGGTCCTTGAGTTGCTTAGGATTTTCAAGATCACAACCAAAATGAAATTAAAATATGATATGCATATCATGACCTATGTATAACATTCCAAATTGAAAATTTGGGATGTTAGACCCATATACCGCGAAAACATCCAGGAGCACCACGAAACCCTATTTCCACCGCCGCAACCTTATGTACCCGTGAGATCCCATCTTGGAGCCTTTTCCGGCACTCCGCCGGAGGGGGAATCGATCACGGAGGGCATCTACAGCAACACCGTAGCCTCTCCGATGATGTGTGAGTAGTTTACCACAGACCTTCGGGTCCACAGTTATTAGCTAGATGGCTTCTTCTCTCACTTTGGATCTCAATACAAAGTTCTCCTCGATCTTCTTGGAGATCTATTCGATGTAACTCTTTTTGCGGTGTGTTTGTCGAGATCCAATGAATTGTGGGTTTATGATCAAGATTATCTATGAACAATATTTGAATCTCCTCTGAATTCTTTTATGTATGATTGGTTATCTTTGCAAGTCTCTTCGAATTATCAGTTTGGTTTGGCCTACTAGATTGATCTTTCTTGCAATGGGAGAAGTTTTTAGCTTTGGGTTCAATCTTGCAGTGTCCTTTCCCAGTGACAGCAGGGGCAGCAAGGCATGTATTGTATTGTTGCCATCGAGGATAAAAAGATGGGGTTTATATCATATTGCTTGAGTTTATCCCTCTACATCATGTCATCTTGCCTAATGTGTTACTCTGTTCTTATGAACTTAATACTCTAGATGCATGCTGGATAGCAGTCGATGTGTGGAGTAATAGTAGTAGATGCAGAATGGTTTTGGTCTACTTGTCGCGGACGTGATGCCTATATACATGATCATGCCTAGATATTCTCCTAATTATGCACCTTTATATCAATTGCTCGACAGTAATTCGTTCACCCACCGTAATACTTATTCTATCTTGAGAGAAGTCACTAGTGAAACCTATGGCCCCCGGGTCTATTCTCCATCGTATAAGTTTCCAATCTATTTTTACTTTGCATTCTTTACTTTCAATCTATATCATAAAAATACCAAAAATATTTATCTTATTATCTCTATCAGATCTCACTTTTGCAAGTGGCCGTGAAGGGATTGACAACCCCTTTATCGCGTTGGT
Organism: Triticum aestivum; assembly: GCF_018294505.1. Classification (NCBI taxonomy): domain Eukaryota; kingdom Viridiplantae; phylum Streptophyta; class Magnoliopsida; order Poales; family Poaceae; genus Triticum; species Triticum aestivum. The sequence continues at coordinate 260,275,263 of NC_057814.1, read as the reverse complement.
TGCAAGGTTCTTATTTGTTTGTGTAGGTACGAGGCGACTTGTGTGTGGTCTCCTACTGGATTGATACCTTGGTTCTCAAAAACTAAGGGAAATACTTAGGCTACTTTGCTGCATCACCCTTTCCTCTTCAAGGGAAAAACCAACGCAAGCTCAAGAGGTAGCAAGAAGGATTTCTGGCACCGTTGCCGGGGAGATCTACGCCAAGTCAAGTCAAGACATACCAAATACCCATCACAACTCTTATCCCTCGCATTACATTATTTGCCATTTGCCTCTCGTTTTCCTCTCCCCCACTTCACCCTTGCCATTTTATTCGCCCTCTTTTCTTTTTGCTTTTTCTTCGCTTGCTTCTTGTGTGCTTGTGTTTTGGATCGTTTGTCACGATGGCTCAAGACAATACTAAATTGTGTGACTTTTCCAATACCAACAATAATGATTTCCTTAGCACTCCGATTGCTCCTCTTATCGATGCTGAATCTTGTGAAATTAATGCTGCTTTGTTGAATCTTGTCATGAGAGATCAATTCTCTGGCCTTCCTAGTGAAGATGCCGCTACACATCTAAACAACTTTGTCGATTTGTGTGATATGCAAAAGAAGAAAGACGTGGACAATGATATTGTTAAATTAAATCTATTTCCGTTTTCGCTTAGGGATCGTGCTAAAACTTGGTTTTTGTCTTTACCTAAAAATAGTATTGATTCATGGAATAAGTGCAAAGATGCTTTTATCTCTAAGTATTTTCCTCCCGCTAAGATCATCTCTCTTAGAAACGATATTATGAATTTTAAGCAACTTGATCATGAGCATGTTGCACAATCTTGGGAGAGGATCAAATTAATGATACGTAATTGCCCTACACATGGTTTGAATTTATGGATGATTATACAAAAAATTTATGCCGGATTGAATTTTGCTTCTAGAAATCTTTTAGATTCGGCCGCGGGAGGCACTTTTATGGAAATCACTTTAGGAGAAGCTACTAAACTTCTAGATAATATTATGGTTAATTATTCTCAATGGCACACCGAAAGATCTACTAGTAAAAAGGTTCATGCGATAGAAGAGATTAATGTTTTGAGTGGAAAGATGGATGAACTTATGAAATTGTTTGCTAATAAGAGTGCTCCTATTGATCCTAATGATATGCCTTTGTCTACTTTGATTGAGAATAATAATGAATCTATGGATGTTAATTTTGTTGGTAGGAACAATTTTGGTAACAACGCTTATAGAGGAAAACTTTAATCCTCAACCGTATCCTAGTAATTCCTCTAATAATTATGGTAATTCCTACAACAACTCTTATGGAAATTTTAATAATATGCCCTCTGATTTTGAGACTAGTGTTAAATAGTTTATGATTTCTCAAAAAAATTAATGCTTTGCTTGAAGAAAAATTGCCTAAGATTGATGAGTTGTCTAGGAACGTGGATAGAATTTCTCTTGATGTTGATTCTTTGAAATTTAGATCTATTCCTCCTAAGCATGATATCAATGAGTCTCTCAAAGCCATGAGAATTTCCATTGATGAGTGCAAAGAAAGAACCGCAAGGATGCGTGCTAAGAAAGATTGCTTTGTAAAAGCGTGTTCTTCTAGTTTTCATGATAATAGGGATGAAGATCTAAAAGTAATTGATGTGTCCCCTATTAAATCTTTGATTTGCAATATGAATCTTGATAATGATGGGAGTGGAGATGAGTCAACTTTAGTTAAAAGGCGTCCCAATGATTCGGAGTTTTTAGATCTTGATGCAAAAATTGGTAAAAGTGGGATTGAAGAGGTCAGAACTTTACATAGCAATGAACCCGCTATTTTGGATTTCAAGGAATTTAATTATAATAATTGTTCTTTAATAGATTGTATTTCCTTGTTGCAATCTATGTTAAATTCTCTTCATGCTTATAGTCAAAATAAAGCTTTTACTAAACATATTGTTGATGCTTTAATGCAATCTTATGAAGAAAAGATTGAATTGGAAGTTTCTATCCCTAGAAAACTTTATGATGAGTTGGAACCTGCTATTAAAATTAAAATTAAAGATCATGAGTGCTATGCTTTGTGTGATTTGGGTGCTAGTGTTTCCATCATTCCAAAAACTTTGTGTGATGTGTTAGGTTTCCGTGAATTTGATGATTGTTCTTTAAACTTGCACCTTGCGGATTCCACCATTAATAAACCTATGGGAAGAATTAATGATGTTATTATTGTTGCAAATAGGAATTATGTGCCCGTAGATTTCATTGTTCTTGATATAGATTGCAATCCTGCATGTCCTATTATTCTTGGTAGACTTTTCCTTAGAACGATTGGTGCAATTATTGATATGAAAGAAGGAAATATTAGATTCCAATTTCCGTTAAGGAAAGGCATGGAACACTTTCCTCGGAATAAAATTAAATTACCTTATCAAACTATTATGAGAGCCACTTATGAATTGCATACCAAAGATGATAATACCTAGATCTATTCTTGCCTTTATGCCTAGCTAGGGGCGTTAAACGATAGCGCTTGTTGGGAGGCAACCCAATTTTATTTTTGTTTCTTGCTTTTTGGTTCTGTTTAGTAATAAATAATTCATCGAGCTTCTGTTTAGATGTGGTTTTATGTTTTAATTAGTGTTTTTGCCAAGTAGAACCTTTGGGAAGACTTGGGTGAAGTCTTTATAATCTTGCTGTAAAAAAGCAGAAACTTTAGCGCTCACGAGATTAGCTACAACTTTTTAATGTAGAGTGATATTTAGTTGATTATTTTTGAAGATGATTAATAGACAAATTCCTCACGTCCAGAAATTTATTTTAGAATTTTTGGAGTTACAGAAGTATACGTTTGATACAGATTACTACAGACTGTTCTGTTTTTGACAGATTCTGTTTTTCGTGTGTTGTTTGCTTATTTTGATGAATCTATGGCTAGTATCGGAGGGTATGAACCATAGATAAGTTGGAATATAGTATGTTTAACACCGATATGAATAAATAATGAGTTCATTACAGTACCTTATGATGGTGATTTGCTTTCTTATACTAACGGAGCTCATGAGATTTTCTGTTCAGTTTTGTGTTGTGAAGTTTTCATGTTTTGGGTAAAGATTTGATGGATTATGGAATAAGGAGTGGCAAGAGCCTAAGCTTGGGGATGCCCAAGGCACCCCAAGGTAAAATTCACAGACAACCAAAAGCCTAAGCTTGGGGATGCCCGGGAAGCCATTCCCTCTTTCGTCTTCATCTATCGGTAACTTTACTTGAGGCTATATTTTTATTCACCACATGATATGTGTTTTGCTTGGAGCGTCTTGTATGATTTTAGTCTTTGGTTTTAGTTTACCACAATCATCCTTGCTGTACACACCTTTTGGGAGAGACACACATGAATCGGAATTTATTAGAATACTCTATGTGCTTCACTTATATCTTTTGAGCTAGATAATTTTGCTCTAGTGCTTCACTTATATCTTTTTAGAGCACGGTGGTGGTTTTATTTTATAGAAATAATTGATCTCTCATGCTTCACTTATATTATTTTGAGAGTATATTAGAACAGCATGGTAGTTTGCTTTGGCTATAAAATTAGTCCTAATATGATGAACATCCAAGATGGGTATAATAAAAACTATCATATAAAGTGCATCGAATACTATGAGAAGTTTGATACGGAGGGCTTCTACATCAACACCATAGCCTCTTCGATGATGTGTGAGTAGTTTACCACAGACCTTCGGGTCCATAGTTATTAGCTAGATGGCTTCTTCTCTCTCTTTGGATCTCAATACAAAGTTCTCCTCGATCTTCTTGGAGATCTATTCGATGTAACTCTTTTTGCGGTGTGTTTGTCAAGATCCGATGAATTGTGTGTTTATGATCAAGATTATCTATGAACAATATTTGAATCTCCTCTGAATTCTTTTATGTATGATTGGTTATCTTTGCAAGTCTCTTAGAATTATCAGTTTGGTTTGGCCTACTAGATTGATCTTTCTTGCAATGGGAGAAGTGCTTAGCTTTTGGTTCAATCTTGCGGTGTCCTTTCCCAGTGGTAACAGGGGCAGCAAGGCACGTATTGTATTGTTGCCATCGAGGATAAAAAGATGGGGTTTATATCATATTGCTTGAGTTCATCCCTCTACATCATGTCATCTTGCCTAATGCATTACTCTGTTCTTATGAACTTAATACTCTAGATGCATGCTGGATAGCGGTCGATGTGTGGAGTAATAGTAGTAGATGCAGAATCGTTTTGGTCTACTTGTCGTGGACGTGATGCCTATATACATGATCATGCCTAGATATTCTCATAATTATGCACTTTTCTATCAATTGCTCGACAGTAATTCATTCACCCACCATAATACTTATGCTATCTTGAGAGAAGCCACTAGTGAAAACTATGGCCCCCGGGTCTATTCTCCATCATATGAGTTTCCAATCTATTTTTACTTTGCATTCTTTACTTTCAATCTATATCATAAAAATACCAAAAATATTTATCTTATTATCTCCATCAGATCTCACTTTTGCAAGTGGCCGTGAAGGGATTGAAAACCCCTTTATCGCCTTGGTTGCAAGGTTCTTATTTGTTTGTGTAGGTACGAGGCGACTTGTGTGTGGTCTCCTACTGGATTGATACCTTGGTTCTCAAAAACCGAGGGAAATACTTACGCTACTTTGCTGCATCACCCTTTCCGCTTCAAGGGAAAAACCAACGCAAGCTCAAGAGGTAGCAATGAACTTAATACTCTAGATGCATGCTGGATAGCGGTCGATGTGTGGAGTAATAGTAGTAGATGAAGAATCGTTTCGGTCTACTTGTTGCAGACGTGATGCCTATATACATGATCATGCCTAGATATTCTCATATCTATGCGCTTTTCTATCAATTGCTCGACAGTAATTTGTTCACCCACCGTAGATTATGCTATCTTGAGAGAAGCCACTAGTGAAACCTATGGCCCTCGGGTCTATCTTCCATCATATTATTTTCCTATCAATTTACTATTTCTTCTGTTATTTATTTTGCAATCTTTACTTTCCAATCTATATCATAAAAATACCAAAAATATTTATCTTATTATCTCTATCAGATCTCACTCTTGCAAGTGGCCTTGAAGGGATTGACAACCCCTTTATCGCGTTGGTTCCGAGGTTCTTATTTGTTTGTGTAGGTATAAGGTGACTTGCGTGTAACCTCCTACTGGATTGATACCTTGGTTCTGAAAAACTGAGGGAAATACTTACGCTACTTTGTTGCATCACCCTTTCCTCTTCAAGGGAAAACCAACGCATGCTCAAGAGGTAGCACATCCCCTTTTTCCTTCTCCTCCTATTTCAGCCTATATGGGGGCGCACCATCCCCTTAGGGGCTGGTCTGTCCCCTCTTGGCCCATTAGGCCCATATAGTTGTCGGGGGGTGCCCGGAACCCCTTTCGGTGACCCGATATGTACCCAGTACCCCCAGAACACTTCCGGTGTCTGAATATCATCGTCCTATATATGAATCTTTACCTATCAACCATTTCGAGACTCCTTGTCATGTTTGTGATCTCATCCGGGACTCCGAACAACTTTCGGTCACCAAATCACATAACTCAGATAATACAAAATCGTCATCGAACGTTAAGCATGCGAACCCTACGGGTTCGAGAACTAGTAGACATGACCGAGACACCTCTCCGGTCAATAACAAACAGTGGAACCTGGATGCTCATATTGGTTCCCACATATTTTACGAAGATCTTTATCAGTCGTACCGCAATGACAACATATGTTATTCCCTTTGTCATCGGTATGTTACTTGCCCGAGATTCGATCATCGGTATCCACATACCTAGTTCAATCTCATTACCGGCAAGTCTCTTTACTCGTTCTGTAATACATCATCCCGCAACTAACTCATTAGTCACATTGCTTGCAAGGCTTATTATGATGTGCATTACCGAGAGGGCCCGGAGATAGCTCTCCGATACTTGGAGTGACAAATCCTAATCTTGATCTATGCCAACCCAACAAACACCTTCGGAGATACCTGTAAAGCATCTTTATAATCACCCAGTTACGTTGTGATGTTTGATAGCACACAAGGTATTCCTCCGGTATCCGGGAGTTGCATAATCTCATAGTGGAGGGAATATGTATTTGACATGAAGAAAGCAATCGCAATAAAACTGAACGATCAATATGCTAAGCTAACAGATGGGTCTAGTCCATCACATTGATGTCTACTACGCAAACTTCTTCTTGTAGACGTTGTTGGGCCTCCAAGTACAGAGGTTTGTAGGACAGTAGCAAATTTCCCTCAAGTGGATGACCTAGATCCGTGGGAGGCGTAGGTTGAAGATGGTCTCTCTCAAACAACCCTGCAACCAAATAACAAAGAGTCTCTTGTGTCCCCAACACACCCAATACAATGGTAAATTGTATAGGTGCACTAGTTCGGCGAAGAGATGGTGATACAAGTGCAATATGGATGGTAAATATAGGTTTTTGTAATCTGAAAATATAAAAACAGCAAGGTAACTAATGATAAAAGTGAGCGTAAACGGTATTCCAATGCTAGGAAACAAGGCCTAGGGTTCATACTTTCACTAGTGCAAGTTCTCTCAACAATAATAAAATAATTGGATCATATAATTATCCCTCAACATGCAACAAAGAGTCACTCCAAAGTCACTAATAGCGGAGAACAAACGAAGAGATTATGGTAGGGTACGAAACCACCTCAAAGTTATCCTTTCTGATCTATCCATTCTAGAGTCCGTAGTAAAATAACACGAAGCTATTCTCTCCGTTCGATCTATCATAGAGTTCGTACTAGAATAACACCTTAAGACACAAATCAACCAAAACCATAATGTCAGCTAGATACTCCAATGTCACCTCAAGTATCCGTGGGTACGATTATACGATATGCATCACACAATCTCAGATTCATCTATTCAACTAACACAAAGAACTTCAAAGCCCCAAAGTTTCTACCGGAGACTCAAGACGAAAACGTGTGCCAACCCCTATGCATAAGTTCACAATGTTACGGAACCCGCAAGTTGATCACCAAAACATACATCAAGTGGATCACGTGAATATCCCATTGTAACCACAGATAAGCACATGCAAGACATACATCAAGTGTTCTCAAATCCTTAAAGACTCAATCTGATAAGAATACTTCAAAGGGAAGACTCAATCCATTACAAGAGAGTAGAGGGGGAGAAACATCATAAGATCCAACTATAATAGCAAAGCTCGCGATACATCAAGATTGTACCACCTCAAGAACACGAGAGAGAGAGAGAGAGAGATCAAACACATAGCTACTGGTACATACCCTCAGCCCCGAGGGTGAACTACTCCCTCCTCGTCATGGAGAGCGCCGGTATGATGAAGATGGCCACCGGTGATGGATCCCCCCTCCGGCAGGGTGCCGGAACAGGGCCCCGATTGGTTTTTGGTGGCTACAGAGGCTTGCGGCGGCGGAACTCCCGATCTAGGTTATGTTTTGGAAGTTTGGGTATATATAAGAGGTTTGGCGTCGGGAACAAGTCAGGGGGGTCTCCGAGGCGGCCACGAGGTAGGGGGGCTCGCCCCCACCCTCGTGGGTGCCTCGGGACTCTTCTGGCCCATCTCCGATGCTCCGTGGGCTTCTTCTGGTCCTAAAAAAATCTCCGTCAAATTTCTGGTCAATTGGACTCTGTTTGGTTTTCCTTTTCTGCAATACTCAAAAACAAGGAAAAAACAGAAACTGGCACTGGGCTCTAGGTTAATAGGTTAGTCCCAAAAATCTTATAAAATAGCATATAAATGCATATAAAACATCCTAGATGGATAATATAATAGCATGGAACAATAAAAAATTATAGATACGCTGGAGACGTATCAAGCATCCCCAAGCTTAATTCCTGCTCGTCCTCAAGTAGGTAAAAGATAAAAACAGAATTTTTGATGTGGAATGCTACCTAACGTAATTATCAATGTAATTTTCTTTATTGTGGCATGAATGTTCAGATCCGAAAGATTCAAGACAAAAGTTTAATATTGACATAAAAACAATAATACTTCAAGCATACTAATCAAGCAATTATGGGTTCTCAAAATAACATGGCCAAAGAAAGTTATCCCTACAAAATCATATAGTCTAGCTATGCTCTATCTTCATCACACAAAGTATTTAATCAAGCACAACCCCGATGACAAGCCAAACAATTGTTTCATACTTTTGATGTTCTCAAACCTTTTCAACTTTCACGCAATACATGAGCGTGAGCCATGGACATAGCACTATATGTGGAATAGAATGGTGGTTGTGGAGAAGACAAAAAGGAGAAGATAGTCTCACATCAACTAGGCGTATCAACGGGCTATGGAGATGCCCATCAATAGATATCAATGTGAGTGAGTAGGGATTGCCATGCAACGGATGCACTAGAGGTATAAGTGTATGAAAGCTCAACAAAAGAAACTAAGTGGGTGTGCATCCAACTCGCTTGCTCACGAAGACCTAGGGCATTTTGAGGAAGCCCATCATTGGAATATACAAGCCAAGTTCTATAATGTAAAATTACCACTAGTATATGAAAGTGACAATGTAGGAGACTCTCTATCATGAAGATCATGGTGCTACTTTGAAGCACAAGTGTGGTAAAAGGATAGTAGCATTGCCCCTTCCCTCTTGTTCTCTCATTTTTTATTTTTTTTGTTTGGGCCTTTTTCTTTTTTTATGGCCTCTTTTTTCCCCTGTTTTTTCTTTTCGTCCGGAGTCTAATCCCGACTTGTGGGGGAATCATAGTCTCCATCATCCTTTCCTCACTTGGGACAATGCTCTAATAATGATAATCATCACACTTTTATTTACTTCCAACTCAAGAATTACAACTCAATACTTAGAACGAAATATGACTCTATGTGAATGCCTCCGGCGGTGTACCGGGATATGCAATGAATCAAGAGTGACATGTATGAAAGAATTATAAAGGTGGCTTTGCCACAAATACGATATCAACTACATGATCATGCAAGGTAATATGACAATGATGAGACGTGTCAAACGAAACGGTGGTAAGTTGCATGGCAATATATCTCGGAATGGCTATGGAAATGCCATAATAAGTAGGTATGGTGGCTATTTTGAGAAAGGTATATGGTGGGTGTATGATACCGGCGAAAGGTGCGCGGTATTAGAGAAGCTAGCAGCGGTGGAAGGGTGAGAGTGCGTATAATCCATGGACTCAACATTAGTCATAAAGAATTCACATACTTATTGCAAAAATCTATTAGTTATCGAAATAAAGTACTACGCGCATGCTCCTAGGGGGTAGATTGGTAGGAAAAGACCATCGCTCGTCCCTGACCGCCACTCATAAGGAAGACAGTCAAAAAATAAATCATGCTCCGACTTCATCACATAACGGTTCACCATACGTGCATGCTACGGGAATCACAAACTTTAACACAAGTATTTCTACAATCCACAATTACTCAACTAGCATGACTCTAATATCACCATCTTCATATCTCAAAACAATCATAAGGAATCAAACTTCTCATAGTATTCAATGCACTTTACATGAAAGTTTTTATTATATCCCTCTTGGATGCCTATCATATTAGGACTAAATTCATAACCGAAGCAAATTACCATGCTGTTTAAGACTCTCAAAATAATATAAGTGAAGTGCTAGCTCTTGAGCACTGTGTTGGTTTTCCCTTGAAGAGGAAAGGGTGATGCAGCAAACTAGCGTAAGTATTCCCCTCAGTTTTTGAGAACCAAGGTATCAATCTAGTAGGAGGCCACGCCCAAGTCCCTCGCACCTACACAAACAAATATAAACCTTGCAACCAACGCAATAAAGTGGTTGTCAATCCCTTCACGGTCACTTACGAAAGTGAGATCTGATAGATATGATAAGATAAGATTTTTGGTATTTTTATAATAAAGATGCAAAGTAAAATAAAAGGCAATAAAAATAGCTAAGTGTTGGAAGATTAATATGATGGAAAATAGACCCGGGGGCCATAGGTTTCACTAGTGGCTTCTCTTGAGAGCATAAGTATTACGGTGGGTGAACAAATCACTGTTGAGCAATTGATAGAACTGAGCATAGTTATGAGAATATCTAGGTATGATCATGTATATAGGCATCACGTCCGTGACAAGTAGACCGACTCCTGCCTGCATCTACTACTATTACTCCACACATCGACCGCTATCCAGCATGCATCTAGAGTATTAAGTTCAAAAGAACAGAGTAACGCTTTAAGTAAGATGACATGATGTAGAGGGATAAACTCATGCAATATGATATGAACCCCATCTTGTTATCCTCGATGGCAACAATACAATACGTGCCTTGCTGCCCCCGCTGTCACTGGGAAAGGACACCGCAAGATTGAACCCAAAGCTAAGCACTTCTCCCATTGGAAGAAAGATCAATCTAGTAGGCCAAACCAAACTGATAATTCGAAGAGACTTGCAAAGATAACCAATCATACATAAAAGAATTCAGAGGAGATTCAAATATTGTTCATAGATAAACTTGATCATAAACCCACAATTCATCGGTCTCAACAAACACACCGCAAAGGAAGATTACATCGAATTGATCTCCACGAGAATCGTGGAGAACTTTGTATTGAGATCCAAAAAGAGAGAAGAAGCCATCTAGCTAATAACTATGGACCCGAAGGTCTGAGGTAAACTACTCAGACATCATCGGAGAGGCTACGGTGTTGATGTAGAAGCCCTCCGTGATCAATGCCCCCTCCGGTAGGACGCCAGAAAAAGGCCCCAAGATGGGATCTCACGGGTACAGAAGGTTGCGACGGTGGAATTAGGTTTTCGTGGATGCTTCTGTTGGTTTGGGGGTACGTAGGTATATATAGGAGGAAGAAGTACGTCGGTGGAGCAACATGGGCCCCTCGAGGGTGGAGGGCGAGCCCAGGGGGTAGGCGCGCCCCCTGCCTCGTGCTCTCCTGGTTGATGTCTTGAGGTGGACTCCAAGTCCTCTGGATCACGTTTGTTCCGAAAATCACGTTCCCAAAGGTTTCATTCCGTTTGGACTCCGTTTGATATTCTTTTTCTGCGAAACTCTGAAATAGGCAAAAAACAGCAATTTGGGTTGGGCCTCCGGTTAATAGGTTAGTCCCAAAAATAATATAAAAGTGTATAGCAAAGCCCATTAATCATCCAAAATAGAATATAATATAGCATGAAGCAATAAAAAATTATAGATACGCTGGAGACGTATCAAGCATCCCCAAGCTTAATTCATGCTCGTCCTCGAGTAGGTAAATGATAAAAAACAGAATTTTTGATGCGGAATGCTACTTGGCATAATTTTTTAATGTAACCCTCTTAATTGTGTATGAATGTTCCGATCCGAAAGATTCAAGATAAAAGTTTAATATTGACATAAAAGCAATAATACTTCAAGCATACTAACTAAGAAATTATGTCTTCTCAAAATAACATGGCCAAAGAAAGTTCATCCCCACGAAATCATATAGTTTAGTCATGCTCCATTTTCGTCACACAAGAATGCTCTCATCATGCACAACCTCGATGACAAGCCAAGCAATTGTTTCATACTTTAGTAATCTCAAACTTTTTCAACCTTCACGCAATACATGAGCGTGAGCAATGGATATAGCACTATGGGTGGAATAGAATATAATGATGGGGGTTATGTGGAGAAGACAAAAAAGGATAAAGTCTCACATCAACGCGGCTAATCAATGGGCTATGGAGATTCCCATCGATTTATGTTAATGCAAGGAGTAGGGATTGCCATGCAACGGATGCACTAGAGCTATAAATGCATGAAAGCTCAACAAAAAGAAACTAAGTGGGTGTGCATCCAACTTGCTTGCTCACGAAGACCTAGGGCATTTGAGGAAGCCCATTGTTGGAATATACAAGCCAAGTTCTATAATGAAAAAATCCCACTAGTATATGAAAGTGACAAAACAAGAGACTCTCTATCATGAAAATCATGGTGCTACTTTGAAGCACAAGTGTGGAAAAAAGGATAGTAGCATTGTCCCTTTTTTTTGGGCCTTCTTTTTTTATTTGGCCTTTCTCTTTTTTTGGGACAATGCTCTATGAATGATGATCATCACACTTCTATTTATTTACAACTCAATACTAGAACAAGGTATGACTCTATAAGAATGCCTCCGGCGGTATACCGGGATAGGCAATGAATCAAGAGTGACATGTATGAAAAATTATGAACGGTGGCTTTGCCACAAATACGATGTCAACTACATGATCATGCAAAGCAATATGACAATGATGAACGTGTCATGATAAACATAACGGTGGAAAGTTGCATGGCAATATATCTCGGAATGGCTATGGAAATGCCATAATAGGTAGGTATGGTGGCTGTTTTGAGGAAGATATAAGGAGGTTTATGTGTGACAGAGCGTATCATATCACGGGGTTTGGATGCATTGGCGAAGTTTGCACCAACTCTTAATGTGAGAAAGGGAAATGCACGGTACCGAAGAGGCTAGCAATGATGGAAGGGTGAGAGTGCGTATAATCCATGGACTCAACATTAGTCATAAAGAACTCACATACTTATTGCAAAAAATCTACAAGTCATCAAAAACCAAGCACTACGCGCATGCTCCTAGGGGGATAGATTGGTAGGAAAAGACCATCGCTCGTCCCCGACCGCCACTCATAAGGAAGACAATCAAAGAACACCTCATGTTTCAAATTTGTTACATAACGTTTACCATACGGCATGCTACGGGACTTGCAAACTTCAACACAAGTATTTCTCAATTCCACAACTACTCAACTAGCACAAATTTAATATCACTACCTCCATATCTCAAAACAATCATCAAGCATCAAACTTCTCTTAGTATTCAACACACTCATAAGAAAGTTTTTACTAGTCTTGAATACTTAGCATATTAGGATTAATTTCCCAATTTAAGCAAACTACCATGCTGTTTAATACTCTCAAAATAATATAAGTGATGCATGAGAGAATAATAGTTTCTATAAAACAAAACCACCGCCGTGCTCTAAAAGATATAAGTGAAGCACTAGAGCAAAAACTATATAGCTCAAGAGATATAAGCGAAGCGCATAGAGTATTCTAATAAATTCCGAATCATGTGTGTCTCTCTCAAAAGGTGTGTACAGCAAATATGATTGTGGTAAGCTAAAAAGCAAAGACTCAAATCATACAATACGCTCCAAGCAAAACACATATCATGTGGTGAATAAAAATATAGCTCCAAGTAAAGTTACCGACGGAAGTAGACGAAAGAGGGGATGCCTTCCGGGGCATCCCCAAGCTTTAGCTTTTTGGTGTCCTTAGATTATCTTGGGGTGCCATGGGAATCCCCAAGCTTAGGCTCTTGCCACTCCTTGTTCCATAATCCATCAAATCTTTTCCCCAAAACTTGAAAACTTCACAACACAACACTTAACAGAAAATCTCGTGAGCTCCGTTAGCGAAAGAAAACAAAACACCACTTTAAGGTACTGTAATGAACTCATTATTTATTTATATTGGTGTTAAACCTACTGATTCCAACTTCTCTATGGTTTATAAACTATTTTACTAGCCATAGATTCATCAAAATAAGCAAACAACACGCGAAAAACAGAATCTGTCAAAAACAGAACAGTCTGTAATAATCTGTAACTAACGCAAACTTCTGGAACTCAAACAATTCAGCCAAAATAGGAAGCCCTAGACAATTTGTTTATTGATCATCAGTAATTGGAATCAATATTTTATCACGTTCTGGTGATTTTTAACAATTGTTTTCGTGAACAGAGAGTTTCTGGAATTTTCAGCAAGATCAAATAACTATCATCCAAGAAGATCCTATAGGTTTAACTTGGCACAAGCACTAATTAAAACATAAAAACAAATCTAACCAGAGGCTAGATCAAAGATTTATTCCTAAACAGAAGCAAAAGGCAAAAAACAAAAAATAAAATTGGGTTGCCTCCCAATAAGCGCTATCGTTTAACGCCCCTAGTTAGGCATAAAAACAAGGATAGATCTAGGTATTGCCCTCTTTGGTAGGCAATCCATAAGTGGCTCTCATAATAGATTCATAAGGTAGTTTAATTTTCTTTCTAGGGAAGTGTTCCATGCCTTTCTTTAACGGAAATTGGAATCTAATATTTCCTTCCTTCATATCAATAATTGCACCAATCGTTCTAAGGAAAGGTCTACCAAGAATAATAGGACATGAACGATTGCAATCTATATCAAGAACAATAAAATCTACGGGTACATAATTCCTATTTGCAACAATAAGAACATCATTAATTCTTCCCATAGGTTTCTTAATAGTGGAATCCGCAAGGTGTAAGTTTAAAGAGCAATCATCAAATTCACGGAATCCTAACAAATCACACAAAGTTTTTGGAATTGTGGAAACACTTGCACCCAAATCACACAAAGCATACATTCATGATCTTTAATTTTAATTTTAATAGTAGGTTCCCACTCATCATAAAGTTTTCTAGGGATAGAAACTTCCAACTCAAGTTTTTCTTCATAAGATTGCATCAAAGCATCAACGATATGTTTAGTAAAAGCTTTATGTTGACTATAAGCATGTGGAGAATTTAGCACGGTTTGCAACAAGGAAATACAATCTATCAAAGAGCAATTATCATAATTAAATTCCTTGAAATCCAAAATAGTGGGTTTATTAATATCTAGAGTTTTGATCTCTTCAATCTCATTTTTACCAATTTTAGCATCAAGATCTAACAACTCCGAATTTTTGGAACGCCTTCTAGGTAAAGGTGAATCATATTCAGTCCCATCATTATCAAGATTCATATTGGAAAACAAAGATTTAATAGGGGACACATCAATAACTTTTAGATCTTCATCTTTATTCTCAAAATTTTCCGGCTTAGCGGCCATCTTATTAACTAAGGTGGCCTGCTTTTCCGAAACTTCAGCTATTAATTTTTCGAGATGAGCAATCTGAGATTTCAAGCCATAAAATTCTTTAGACATATCATCGAGCTCTTTATTAATGTAACCCTTAAAGCTTTTTTGTTCCTTAAGCTCATTCCTAAAGAAACTATTATGCTCAAATTGTAAATTCATAAAACTCCTGACGTTGCTTTCGATCTCTTCTAACCTTTTAAGGTGAAGATCACCAAATCTAGGTAGAGCCATCGTGACAAGCAAGCAATCCAACACACGAGCAAACAAGAAGCGAGCAAAAAAGAGGCGAACGGAGAGAGGGCGAATAAAACGGCAAGGGTGAAGTGGGGGAGAGGAAAACGAGAGGCAAATGGCAAATAATGTAATGCGGGAGATAAGAGTTTGTGATGGGTACTTGGTATGTTGACTTTTGCGTATACTCCCCGGCAACGGCGCCAGAAATGGCTCGTTGTCGGGAGTCAAATCTTGACTTGACTTCGCGTAAGCCTCCCCGGCAACGGCGCCAGAAATCCTTGTTTCTACCTCTTGAGAACTGCGTTGGTTTTCCCTTGAAGAGGAAAGGGTGATGCAGTAAAGTAGCGTAAGTATTTCCCTCAGTTTTTTAGAACCAAGGTATCAATCCAGTAGGAGGCCACGCCCAAGTCCCTCGCACCTACACAAAAAAATATAAACCTCGCAACCAACGCAATAAAGGGGTTGTCAATCCCTTCACGATCACTTACGAAAGTGAGATCTGATAGATATGATAAGATAATATTTTTGGTATTTTTATAATAAAGATGCAAAGTAAAATAAAAGGCAATAAAAATAGCTAAGTGTTGGAAGATTAATATGATGGAAAATAGACCCGGGGGCCATAGGTTTCACTAGTGGCTTCTCTCGAGAGCATAAGTATTACGGTGGGTGAACAAATTACTGTTGAGCAATTGATAGAATTGAGCATAGTTATGAGAATATCTAGGTATGATCATGTATATAGGCATCACGTCCGTGACAAGTAGACCGAGTCCTGCCTGCATCTACTACTATTACTCCACACATCGACCGCTATCCAGCATGCATCTAGAGTATTAAGTTCAAAAGAACAGAGTAACGCTTTAAGTAAGATGACATGATGTAGAGGGATAAACTCATGCAATATGATATAAACCCCATCTTGTTATCCTCGATGGCAACAATACAATACGTGCCTTGCTTCCCCTGCTGTCACTGGGAAAGGACACCGCAAGATTGAACCCAAAGCTAAGCACTTCTCCCATTGCAAGAAAGATCAATCTAGTAGGCCAAACCAAACTGATAATTCGAAGAGACTTGCAAAGATAACCAATCATACATAAAAGAATTCAGAGGAGATTCAAATATTGTTCATAGATAGACTTGATCATAAACCCACCATTCATCGGTCTCAACAAACACACCGCAAAGGAAGATTACATCGAATAGATCTCCACGAGAATCGTGGAGAACTTTGTATTGAGATCCAAAAAGAGAGAAGAAGCCATCTAGCTAATAACTATGGACCCGAAGGTCTGAGGTAAACTACTTAGACATCATCGGAGAGGCTACGGTGTTGATGTACAAGCCCTCCGTGATCAATGCCCCCTCCGGCAGGACGCCGGAAAAAGGCCCCAAGATGGGATCTCACGGGTACAGAAGGTTGCGGCGGTGGAATTAGGTTTTCGTGGATGCTTTTGTTGGTTTGGGGTACGTAGGTATATATAGGAGGAAGAAGTACGTCGGTGGAGCAACGTGGGCCCCACGAGGGTGGAGGGCGCGCCCCTGCCTCGTGCTCTCCTGGTTGATGTCTTGACGTGGACTCCAAGTCCTCTGGATCACGTTTGTTCCGAATATCACGTTCCCGAAGGTTTCATTCCGTTTGGACTCCGTTTGATATTCTTTTTCTGTGAAACTCTGAAATAGGCAAAAAACAGCAATTTGGGCTGGGCCTCCGGTTAATAGGTTAGTCCCCAAAATAATATAAAAGTGTATAACAAAGCCCATTAATCATCCAAAACAGAATATAATATAGCATGAAGCAATCAAAAATTATAGATACGTTGGAGACGTATCATGAAGCATGAGAGTTCATCTATTTCTTCAAAATAAAACTACCGCCATGCTCTAAGAAGATATAAGTGAAGCACTAGAGCAAACGACAAACTACTCCGAAAAATATAAGTGAAGATC
Organism: Triticum aestivum; assembly: GCF_018294505.1. Classification (NCBI taxonomy): domain Eukaryota; kingdom Viridiplantae; phylum Streptophyta; class Magnoliopsida; order Poales; family Poaceae; genus Triticum; species Triticum aestivum. Next base: position 260,258,138 of record NC_057814.1, on the reverse strand, counting down.
AATGAGTAGTTGAATAATTATGTATCTATGTGAAGACTCTCTAACATTTAAGAATTTCAGATCTTGGTATTTTATTCAAACAGCAAGCAAAACAAAAGCAAATAAAATGACACTCCAAGCAAAACACATATCATGTGGTGAATAAAAATATAGCTCCAAGTAAAGTTACCGATGAATGAAGACGAAAGAGGGGATGCCATCCGGGGCATCCCCAAGCTTAGGCTCTTGGTTATCCTTGAATATTACCTTGGGGTGCCTTGGGATCCCCAAGCTTAGGCTCTTGCCACTCCTTATTCCATAGTCCATCGAATCTTTACCCAAAACTTGAAAACTTCACAACACAAAACTCAACAGAAAACTCGTAAGCTCCGTTAGTATAAGAAAACAAATCACTACTTAGGTACTGTTGTGAACTCATTCTAAATTCATATTGGTGTAATATCTACTGTATTCGAACTTCTCTATGGTTCATACCCTCCGATACTACTCATAGATTCATCAAAATAAGCAAACAGCACATAGAAAGCAGAATCTGTCAAAAACAGAACAGTCTGTAGTAATCTGTATCATTCGAATACTTCTGGAACTCCAAAAATTCTGAAATAAATTGGTGGACCTGAGGAATTTCTCTATTAATCATCTGCAAAAAGAATAAACTTAAAAGTACTCTTCTGTAAAAAAAATGGCAGCTAATCTCGTGAGCGCAAAAGTTTCTGTTTTTTACAGCAAGATCGTAAAGACTTCACCCAAGTCTTCCCAAAGGTTCTACTTGGCACAAACACTAATTAAAACATAAAAACACATCTAAATGGAGGCTAGATGAATTATTTATTACTAAACAGGGGCAAAAATCAAAGAACAAAAATAAAATTGGGTTGCCTCCAAACAAGCGCTAACGTTTAACGCCCGTGGCTAGGCATGATGATTTCAATGGTGCTCACATAAAAGATAAGAATTGAAACATAAAGAAAGCATCATGAAGAATATGACTAGCACATTTAAGTCTAACCCACTTCCTATGCATAGGGATTTTGTGAGCAAACAATTTATGGGAACAAGAATAAACTAGCATAGGAAAGCAAAACAAGCATAACTTCAAGATTTTAAGCACATAGAGAGAAAACTTGATATTATTGCAATTCCTACAAGCATATAATCCTCCCTAATAATAATTTTCAGTAGCATCATGAATGAATTCAACAATATAACCATCACATAAAGCATTCTTTTCATGATCTACAAGCATAGAATTTTTATTACTCTCCACATAAGCAAATTTCTTCTCATTCGGAGTAGTGAGAGTGTCATAAGAAACTCGAATACTATAAATTGTTTCCACATTGAAAGAATAAAGTGAAGAAAAAGGGTAATCATAATCACGACAAGTTTTATAAATATAATCATCACTACTTTTTATAGCATACGTATCATCAGAATAATTATCATAAGTAGCAACTTTGTTCTCATCATAATCGATTGAAACCTCTTCCAAGATAGTGGAATCATTACTAAATAAAGTCATGACCTCTCCAAATCCACTTTTATAATTATCACAATAAGATTCGGCACCCTCCAAAATAGTGGGATCATTACTTCCTAAAGTTGACACTCTCCAAACTCACTTTCATCAATATAATCATCATAAGTAGGAGGCATGCTATCATCATAATAAATTTGCATATCAAAACTTAGGGGACTAAAAATATCATATTAATTAAACATAGCATCCCCAAGCTTGGTACAAACATTAATTGCAGCAAATAAATTCTCAAACATGTCATTCTCATCAAACATGGCATCCCCAAGCTTGGGCCTTTTCATATCATAAGCATAATCACTCAGATCATTAATAGTATGGATGGCACCAATAGTATAGCAATTATCATCATCAAAATAAGTAGTAGGAGCAACATCATTTGGGAGGGGTACCTTTTTACCTTTGCTTCTCCGTCTTTTCTTTTTCTTCTTCGCATCATGTGTGGGTTTAATCCTCTTTTTGGAGCTCCTTATTAATGAGATTGGTTGAATAGAAAGCTCCTCCTCGTTACCTGATTCATCATAAGAAAGAATAGGAGGATATTGGGAAATCTCTTACCTTTCATTAGTATTCTCTTCATCTTCTATTTGTTTTCTTGTCTTTATGTAATTGGCAATATAAGGATTTTTAATGCAATTCACCGCACAATACATATAAATTTCCTCTAGATCAAAATCAAGAACTTTATCAAGGACAAATTCTGGAAGATCCTTAGTTATACGTTTCATTTCTTCATAACCCACAAGCAAACTAAGTTCATTATGATGCACAAGGGAAATCAAGTCATCACAATTTTTGGACACGATTCGATGAAACAATTTGCATTGGATATTTAAATGACCATGGTCATTGCAAAGTTCACAAGGATGGCAAAGAAATTTTAAATTTTCAGCACAAACATCTATCCTTTCTTGCAACCATTTAGTTTCTAAATACTTATGCCTCTTGCAAAATCTATCTTCCCTATTTGGTGTGTATTTGCAAACTCTATGCACTCCACAAAAATTGACATGCTTATAAGAGACATTTTCATCATGAATAGTGCAATCATCATTAGTACTATGGATATTCAAAGAGTTCATACTAATAGCATTGCAATCATGCTCATCATTCAAAGATTTAGTGCCAAACATTCTAATTCATTCTTCTTCTAACACTTTGGCACAATTATCGGAATCCTTATTTTCATGAAAGACATTAAAAAGATGAAGCATATGAGGCACCCTCAATTCCCACTTTTTGTAGTTTTCTTTTATAAACTAAACTAGTGATAAAACAAGAAACTAAAAGATTCGATTGCAAGATCTAAAGATATACCTTCAAGCACTAACCTCCCCGGCAACGGCGCCAGAAAAGAGCTTGATGTCTACTACGCAACCTTCTTCTTGTAGATGTTGTTGGGCCTCCAAGTGCAGAGGTTTGTAGGATAGTAGCAAATTTCCCTCAAGTGGATGACCTAAGGTTTATCAATCCATTGGAGGCGTAGGTTGAAGATGGTCTCTCAAACAACCCTGCAACCAAATAACAAAGAGTCTCTTGTGTCCCCAACACACCCAATACAATGGTAAATTGTATAGGTGCACTAGTTCGGCGTAGAGATGGTGATACAAGTGCAATATGGATGGTAGATATAGGTTTTTGTAATCTGAAAATATAAAAACGGCAAGGTAACTAATGATAAAAGTGAGTGTAAACGGTATTGCAATGCTAGGAAACAAGGCCTAGGGCTCATACTTTCACCAGTGCAAGTTCTCTCAACAATAATAACATAATTGGATCATATAATTATCCCTCAACATGCAACAAAGAGTCACTCCAAAGTCACTAATAGCGGAGAACAAACGAAGAGATTATGGTAGGGTACGAAACCACCTCAAAGTTATCCTTTCTTATTCAAGAGTACGTAGTAAAATAACACGAAGCTATTCTTTCCGTTCGATCTATCATAGAGTTCATACTAGAATAACACCTTAAGACACAAATCAACCAAAACCCTAATGTCACCTAGATACTCCAATGTCACCTCAAGTATCCGTGGGTATGATTATACGATATGCATCACACAATCTCAGATTCATCTATTCAACCAACACAAAGAACTTCAAAGAGTGCCCCAAAGTTTCTACCGGAGAGTCAAGACGAAAACATGTGCCAACCCCTATGCATAAGTTCACAATGTTACGGAACCCGCAAGTTGATCACCAAAACATACATCAAGTGGATCACGTGAATATCCCATTGTCACCATAGATAAGCACATGCAAGACATACCTCAAGTGTTCTCAAATCCTTAAAGACTCAATCCGATAAGAATACTTCAAAGGGAAAACTCAATCCATTACAAGAGAGTAGAGGGGGAGAAACATCATAAGATCCAACTATAATAGCAAAGCTCGCGATACATCAAGATCGTACCACCTCAAGAACACGAGAGAGAGAGAGAGATCAAACACATAGCTACCGGTACATACCCTCAGCCCCGAGGGTGAACTACTCCCTCCTCGTCATGGAGAGCACCGGGATGATGAAGATGGCCACCAGTGATGGATCCCCCCTCCGGCAGGGTGCCGGAACAGGGTCCCGATTGGTTTTTGGTGGCTACAGAGGCTTGCGGCGGCGGAACTCCCGATCTAGGTTATGTTCTGGAAGTTTGGGTATATATAAGAGGTGTTGGCGTCGGGAACAAGTCAGGGGGGTCTCGGAGGCGGCCACGAGGTAGGGGGCGCGCCCCCACCCTCGTGGGTGCCTCGGGACTCTTCTGGCCCATCTCCAATACTCCGTGGGCTTATTCTGGTCCAAAAATAATCTCCATCAAATTTCAGGTCAATTGGACTCTGTTTGGTTTTCCTTTTCTGCAATACTCAAAAACAAGGAAAAAACAGAAACTGGCACTGGGCTCTAGGTTAATAGGTTAGTCCCAAAAATCATATAAAATAGCATATAAAACATCCTAGATGGATAATATAATAGCATGGAACAATCAAAAATTATAGATACATTGGAGACGTATCACACATCATTCTCCTAATGATGTGATCCCGTTCATCAAATGACAACACATCTCTATGGTTAGGAAACTTAAGCATCTTTGATTAACGAGCTAGTCTAGTAGAGGCTTACTAGGGACAAGGTGTTTTGTCTATGTATCCACACATGTATCAAGTTTCCGGTCAATACAATTCTAGGATGAATAATAAAAATCTATCATGATATAAGGAAATATAAAATAAAAACTTTATTATTGCCTCTAGGGCATATTTCCTTCATCTAGGAGACACCACTCTCCAAAAGGTAATAGACGGTGTGTTGATGATGAACTCCTTGCTCTTGTTCTTCAAATGGTAGTCTCCCAACACTCAACTCTCTCTCACAGATTTGGCTATGGTGGAAGAAAGATTTGAGTGGAAAGCAACTTGGGGAAGGCTAAAAATCAAGGTTCAAATGGTAGGAATGGAATCTCTTGATCTCAACACATGAGTAGTGGTTCTCTCTCAGAAAATGAATGGTGGAAGTGTAGGAACGCTCTGATAGCTCTCTCTTATGAGAAGGGGGGCTGGAGGGGTATATATAGCCTCCACACAAAATCCAACCGTTACACACTTTTGACCCATCTCGGTGGCACCGATTAGTAAACTCGGTGGCACCGATCAGTACAAAAATATGAACGTTAGGAATCTCGGTGGGACCGATGGGAACAACTCGGTGGGACCGATGTGCTAGGGCTTAGGTAAAACCTCGTCTCAATGGCACTGATTGCATGAACTCGGTGAGACCAAAGTGAAGCAATAAGGCAACAGAGAGTTGGCAAGCCATCTCGGTGAGACCGATTGCAATTCTCGATGAGACCGAAATAATTGCAACAAGTGACAGAGAGTTGGCAAGGCCATCTCGGTGAGACCGAGATCCATATCGGTGTGACCGAACTGTTAGGGTTTTGGCAGTGGCTATGTCAAGATGAACTCGGTGGCTCCGGATGAGAAATATCGGTTGGGCCGAGTTGGAGTTTAGGTTTTGGACATATTTGGATAAAGAAAGTGGTTGAGGGTTTTGGAGCAATATCACTAAGCACTTGAGCAACATGATCATTATGCAACTCCTCATCCCCTTTCAATAGTATTGGCTTTTCTATGGACTCAATGTGATCTTGGATCACTTACACAAAAATGTAGAGTCTTGAGCTTTTGCCAATCCTTGTCCTTATCATTTTGAGGGGTCCACATCTCTATGTCATGCCATGCCAATCATTGAACATCCTAAAATATTTATCTTGAATGGATATTAGTTCAATGAGATATATGTTGTTATGAATTATCAAAACCACCTGAAGATTAGTTGCACTTTCAAAGGTCCACCACTAGTGGTTGAGAAACGCCTTTGTGGTGTTGTCTCATGGGAAGAATATGGTGAGCATTTGTGGTGTTGGTGTGCTTTTGTGGTAATATACGTCCCTCCAATGGCAAGTAGCTTCCCTCCAAGGAAGTGAACATCGGCATACATCATTGTCTCCGGAGCTGCAATTGTCTCTAAATCTAACTCTTTACTTGTGGTTATTTGTCTCTTAATCTTTTTTTAGAACGAAGACGCAAGGAGCGTCCGGCTTTAAATTAATAAAGCCCACCGAACCGGCAGCATTCCGGTTTAGAACATAGAACAACCAACATCAGGCGAGGCCCACAATCTTAGTACATGCGACCGGCCGAAGCCTAAGATAAACTTAAAGTCTGAGAACGGTCGACCAAAAGGAGGTAGCCTCCCACAAAAGCACCATGGGGATCATTGACATGCATCAGTCTGGATGGCGCGGATCCTCACCATGGCTTCCTCCATCCTCTCAGTGTCCCGCTGTTTCCCCAACGGCATCCAGGTCTGCAGGAACAAGTGGCATTTGAAAATAGTGTCAGCGGGGTGAGGTGGAAACTTGTGTTCGATAGTAATCTTATTATGGGTGGTCCAAAGCGACCACAACAACGCCCCTACGCAACTCCAAAGAACTCTAGCATAGCCGCCCCTATGAGCGCTGAGGATGGCACGTAACTCCCCACTAGAGTGAGGGTTCCAGTTTTGGCTGAAAGCTTCCCTAACGGCGCTCCAAGCAAAGCGGGCCAGATGGCAGTTAAAAAAGATGTGATTCGCATCTTCGTGCGCACCACAAATCGCACATGAGCCGTCTGACGGCCCGTTTCTTTTAGCCACGTTGTTGGACGAGGGGAGCCTATCATGAAACATTTGCCAAAGGAACACCTTAATTTTAAGGGGTATCGCCGCCTTCCATAGCCCCCGAGCTATGTCAAGTGTTGGCCCTCCGAAAGCTTGTCGTACAGAGACTTAACCGAAAATTTCCTGGAGCTAGTGAGGGACCAAGAAACATCATCCGGCTCGGAGTTTAGGGTGGTAGCTGACAGCTTAAGGCACAGCTCCTCCCAGGACGCGCGCTCGGCAGCTGAGAGGGGGCGGATAAACGTGATCACTGGCGGGGATGAATGAAGCGCGTCTGGAACTAGGGTTTCGGGGTTCGAAGCTAAACGATATAGCGTCAAGTAGCTTTGCCATAACGGAGCGGTCCCGTACCAAGAATCAAGCCAAAACCGAGTAGACCTCCCATCATTAACCCGAAACTGAGCACCTAGAGCGAAAGCCGGCTTAACTGCCTGGATCCCATTCCAGAAAGTCAAGCCCTTGGCTTTGGAGGTGGGAAAATTCCCGTCGGGAAAGTATTTCGCCCTAAGGATCTCAGCCCAAAGCCCCTGCTCATTTTTCGCCAGCTTCCAAACCCACTTAGTTAGAAGGGCCACGTTCATAAGTTTGGAGTTAAGGATTCCCAATCTCCCAAACTTCTTAGGCCTGCAAATCGCCGCCTATTTCACTAAGTGGTACTTATTTTTGGTCCCGGTCCCTTCCCAAAAGAACTTTGACCTAGGGGTGTCTAGCTTGGCATGCATGCCGTCAGCAAGGAGAAACATCCCCATGGTAAACAGAGGTAGAGAGGAGAGGCTAGTGTTTGTTAGGATAAGCCTGGCAGCGGAGGACATGAACCTACCGCGCCAAGGGCTTACCCTATTCGCCACCTTTCCGTAAAGGGGCTCCCACTCGTGGATGGATATGTGTTTGTCCGAGATCGGGAGGCCCAGGTACTTAATTGGAAAGCTCCCAAGCTTGCAATTAAGGAGATTGGCCACACGGGTCGCCTCCGGGCCAGCCATCCCAATGGCGATAACCTCACTTTTGAGGAAGTTAATCTTGAGGCCCGAAATTACTTCGAAAGCGAGGAGGATGAGCTTGATGGAAGCAATGCTATGGTCATCGGGCTCAAAGAGCAGTATCGTGTCGTCCACATATTGGAGGTGCGAGACACCACCTTGGATGAGGTGGCTTATCACTCCGCGTATATGCCCCGCACCCTTGGCCTTGTCGATGATGGCCGAGAGGGCGTCCGCAACCAGGTTAAAGATCAAGGGAGAGATGGGGTCTCCTTGTCTTAAGCCACGCTTGTTCCGGAAGAAGTTCCCTACTTCTTCGTTAATGGACACCGCAGTTTGGCCCCCCGAGACCAGTTGCATGATGCGGTGGATGAAGCTTGATTCAAATCCCTTTCAAATCAGAACCTCTCGAATGAACTCCCAGTTCACTCGATCGTTGGCCTTCTCAAAGTTGAGTTTGAAAATCATGGCCTGCTATTTAGTACGCTTTAGCTCGTGAATAATTTCTTGCAAAACTATCGATCCCTCTAGGATGTTGCGCCCTTTGAGAAAATCCATTTGGCCCCGGTTAATCACGCGTTGTGCTACGGGGGCGAGCCTAGTTGAGTAAGCCTTAGTGCAAATTTTGAAGGGCACGTTGATCAGGGTGATCGGCTAGTATTGCTTGATCGGGTCGGCCCCTTTGACCTTTGGTATCAAACTAATGACACCGAAGATCAGACGCGATATGTCTACCGAGCCTAGCGCAAACCCGTTGATGATGTCGTAAAACAACCCTTTCAACATTGGCCAAAACCTCTTGAAAAAAGGCACCGGCCAGCCGTTTGGACTAGGTGCCGTATCCGACTTCATAGAGCCGATGCCCTGGTCAATTTCCTCCGTGGAGAAGGAGAGGGCTAGCAAATCATTCTCGGCCTGCGAGACGCGTTCTTCCTGCCCCCACAGGTCAGAGCGCAGTCGCAACGGTTTCTCCTCTGTTGTTCCCAACAGGCCAAGGAAGAAGTCGTAAATGTGGGCGGAAATCTCATCTTGGAGAACTAGCACCCCTTGCTCGGATTGGAGCCTAAGGATCGTGCATTTGCGTTTACAGCCGTTAGCATAAGCATGGAAGTAGCCCGTATTTGCGTTGCCCTTCGTGACCCACTTGATACCCCCCTACGACGCCAGTACTCTTCTTCTTCCCTAAGAATTGAGAGCACCTGGTTTTCGAGGGCGTAGCGGTTAGTCCATTCCGCTTCCGAAAACGCACCTGCGTCGGCCAGGATATCAAGCTGCTTGATTTCCTCTAACAGAGCTTCCCTAGCTCTTTTGGCCTCGCTCCCGTGGTTGGCACCCCATCCTTGATGGGAATGGCGTCGGCTTGCTTGGCCCCTACCAAAGCTTGGATTTCCCCCAGGAAATCAGCCAACCGAGAGTGATTTGCTGGGCCGTAGACACAAACGATGGCCAAAGAAGACAACGAGATGCGGTGCTTAATCGTAACAGAAATGAAAAATGAGCCATGCTCCCAAGATACAACATCGCAAATATCATTATTACAACCCAACAGCAAGCCACCAGAGTGGCCAGATGATGGCACCCAATTCCAAGAAAAGCGCTGGAGAGGGTCATAAGCCGAGAGGTCTCTAAAGGTAAAATCGGGTTTGATCGTTTCCTGGAGCGCTACCACGTCAATTCTTTCTCGCGCCATGTACTCTCTAAGTTGGGAGCGTCGACCAGCGTGCCCACATAATCTTTACTTGCATTATATTGTGCTTGCTTACTTTGCTACTTGTTGTTGTTGAATATATATTGCTTGCACTAGATTCACCTTTGTAATTTTTTTGCGGGAAATCTTCCGATCTATTCATCTTCAATCATGGCAGTACAGCGAATACCAAAAATAATAAAAATTACATCCAGATCCGTAGACCACTTAGCGACGACTACAAGCACTGAAGCGAGCCAAAGGCCCGCCGCCATCATCGCCCCTCCATCGTCGGAGTCGGGCACAACTTGTTGTAGTACACAGTCGGGAAGTCGTCGTGCTAAGGCCCCATAGGACCAGCGCACCAGAACAACAATCGCCGCGGATGAAGAATAACATAGATCGGAAGGATCCAATCCGAATACACACGAACGTAGACGAACACAAACGAGATACGTGCAAATCCACCAAAGATAGATCCGCCGGAGACACACCTCCACACGCCCACCAACGATGCTACACGCACCACTGGAACGGGAGCTAGGCGGGGAGACCTTTATTCCATCTCCAGAAAGCCGCCGCCATTTTCGTATTCCTGAGCAGAACGCAAACCCTAACAAAGTTAAAAGAAATGACTAAAAGCGAAGCCCTCCCGCCGGTCCTTGGCAGGATCCACCGCGTCTCCATGGCCCTAGGGCCACCGGAGACGAGGCGGACCTGCGTCGGAGCCGGCGAGAGGCAGAAACCCTAGCTGCTTTTTTTAGGAGGAGGAAGAGGCGGCGGCCGTGAGATTTGTAGATTCATCTTTGTAATTGATAGGCTCATTTTCATATTTCGCATTATTGCCTAGAATTGTTATGTAAGAATTAAAATTTATAATTGTACCTGTTCTCCCCCTTTAGGTCCATATCAACCCATTCATCAACCCGGAACGATCATGTCCCTTCTATCATCCTAAGAACGAGCATATTTTCTTCTTATCTCTTCCATATGTATACATTCTTAGAATCAATAGAAACCGTCTTTCAATCTCGTTTAACTCTAGCAAAATTTTAGTGGAGATAGCACTAGGCCTCTCCACTGCCCCGTCACTTTCATCCACAAGCGTGCGTCGAAAACCCATTGTCAAGCGCAATTTCTCTGCTAGTGGCGTTTGCTTTAACTTCCAGGTCCAATATTGTATGCCTTTTTGTGGAATGAGTCTTCTTCTTTTCTTTAGAAAATTTTTGTACGGCCTTGATTTTTTTTAGGGGAAAAAAAGGATACGGCCTTGATGAGTGGTCGTACGTTGGTACTACTACGACGATATCCTGTTAAACCCTGGACACGTCACGCTGCCACGAACCCCAGCGAATTGAACCCACTCTAACGACACATTAACTAGATTGATCAATGGGATCGATGGCGCCATTGATGCACCTGGCCCCAGCCCCATCCGCCCACATTTAACGCCCATTACTCGGCCGCCCCGCACGGCGCGTCATGGTCTGGATGCGTCGCGTCCCGCGTTGCTCGCCGGCACGAGGCCCCGACTCGTAACTAATCGCCCGAACGTACAGGCACAGGTACAGGGTGCAGCCATCTGACGCGAACACATCGCGCCGACCAGGCGATGCACCTTGCCTGCGCTGCGCGGCCGGTCGACGGCCGCGGTGTGGTCGCCATCGAGGCGGAGACGGGACGTGACAACCGGCTGAGCTCTCAGCGGCGCGCGGCGCGCGGCAGCAAGAGCAGTCAGGTATAGTACGGTCCAGCCCGTATGCCCGTCGCGTCCAGTCCCATCTGACGCGTCGCTTGCTCGGGCTGGCTGCGCATTGGGCAGCCACAGAGAGCTCACGTGCCCTCGACACCCTCGGGCCCCACCGCAGAGTGCCGCGCCACGCAGGACCCACGTGTGCTCCGTTCCGTTATGCGTGTCTGGGTTGTCGGGCCTACCCGCGCGCCCGCCGGCGGCGGTGGCCATGGAACCAAGCAGAGGTGATCAGCGGAGCTGTAGGGGGTAGTACTCCCGCCATTATTGCATTATTAAACTATATTTCTCTCCACCGGATCATACTACTACCTCCGTCCTCGTTTATTGATCCCATTGTATTTTATGTGAAATTTTGACCATAAATTTAACTAACAAAATGTCTATGCATGTCACAAAAATCTATATCTTTAAAAATGTTTAAATACGAATCCAATAATATAATTTTTTAATGCATTAATATTTTGTTAGTTAAATATTTGGTTAAAATTTGGCACGGATTACAAAGTGGACCAATATACGAGGACAGAGGTAGTAGTAGTGTAGTGGGACTAGGGCATCTTCGCCGACCATCAAATCGCCACAAACATGTGGACCAAGGTGTCTGACAATGAGTCGACACCGTGTCCACGTCGATCCATGCCGTCTTCACCACATGCGCGTACATATTTTAACAATGTCATGGAGGAGAAGCAGACGGTGACGGCGTTCTGGCTCGCGCAAGAGGACCGGCGCTACAACCCTGCTCTCCTCGCGTATCCGGATGGTGGAAAGGGCAATGTACGGTGAGTTCGTTAGCGGAGGACCTCGACTTTGTCAAGCAAAAACAAGCGCTTTACGAGGCTACGCGCAGTAGCGCTCACGTCGGCTGCAACACAATCTTGGACGCGAAGGCGACGCGGGCTAGGGGATAGCGAACAGGAACATGGGCAACTCCGCGTCGTTCGCGCGGTTTGCGTTGGGCTACGACGACGACGAGGTTTGCTCGTCTGTGTCGCTCGTGGACCTCACTCTACCGGCGACGTCCACACGACTGACTCCGACGAGGAAGAGCAGGAGGTCGGACATGGATCTTGGCATATCTCGTTTCCCATGCGGGGAAGCTCCGTGTCCCATGTCCTACTCTTCCCCTTGCTGGCGATTCGCAAGTTCACTTCTCGGAGCTCATGGCTACTGAGCTCGCCAGACATGGGGAACACAGGACGTGGAACAGAGATGCCTCCATGGCCGGCAAAGATGCTGAGCTCGTCGGACATGGGAAAGATGGGACGTGGAACAGGGACGCCTCCATGGCCGGCAAAGATTTATAAAATGTTGTGTTCATTTTTGCTTAATAAAATATATTAAAAATGCCATGAGTTTGGTTCGATTTAAATAAAATCATCTGGCTTGCATGAAAATTGTCTAGTTTGATCAAATTATGTTTGCAATGTGTCTGGATGTCTGATGATAGGGTTGGATGGCCGGCTCCGTATCACTATTCGTGAACGCGAACGCGGACATATACTATGTCCGTTTAGGAGGTAGCGTAGGCGATGCCCTCACGAGCCATATATAGGGCTGAAGACGAGTCGACTTCAAATGAGTTGCACTAGTGCTCAGCTCAACTTCAAATGAGTTGCACTAGTGCTCGGCTCAAGTTATACTAAGATTTCAACGAAACGTAAGATCAAGTTGTAGAAAGTAGCTCGTGCTCTGCTTGTAACTATTTTGAGTGGGTTTAGAGCTAAATAAGTTTTTTTTCTTCCAATAATTTAGAGGAACATTTGTAACAAAAAAGGCCACAACACAACATAAGAACCCACTATAAAATATTATTCCCTACCAGATAAGGATTTAGTAAAAATATATCAGAGATCATGGATGAACTAGCAAGAAAATAAAATGAACATGTGTCTATTCTTAAACTTTAGAAAAAAATAAGATATTTAACACACGGCTATTAAAGCCTAACTTGTTATCAATCAAGCTTTAATGTTTCTGCTAGTAGATAAAATCAAGAAAAATCATACACAACACATATAATTATAAATTATCCTTTTTTTAATAGATACCAGAAATACTTAATATAATTATATTTTATCAAGGTATAGAGCGAGCCAATGTTGCGTCAAGATTGGCTTGTCTCTCGATCGAGTTACATAGAGTAGTCATCCACTGTTCATTTCTTTTTCAGTCAATTTTGAACCACTCACAAGCCCTCGAGCTTTTCTTACAGCCTTATCCACACAGACACAAGGCAAGCACACATTAGGCATGTATTAGCAGTTAATAAGACTATCTTATCTTAAGCCCGTCATGTATTTGTTAGAAGACAATATAAAGTACTGTACAATGAGTTATTTCTTCGTCTTATTTTTAATAATAAAATATCTCTAAATATGTGGTGAGACAATTACTAATAAAGGGTTAAAATAGGACATGCCTTTTCTTTAATTGTAAGACTCTTGTTATTTGATCAGGGGTTTAAAAAAATCATTTATCACTTTACATGGACTCCGCCGCTATAAAAGGCGGTGCCCCGCGGTCTCGTCCTCCCAAACTCAAACTGCACTTGACTTTCCAGCTCAATCCGTCCTTTCATTTGGCCTCCTAGTGTTTCGGCCTCAGCGCGAGAACGAGGGAAAAGTACGTGCACGTACGTTGACATGGCTCCATCCGAGGAGTGCGGCTGGCTGCTGTACGTTTCCCTCGCCGCCAAATGCTGCGCCAACGGCGACGGCGAGCCTTACCGAGTGGTAGGCTTTGTTGCCGTTCTCCTCGCCGCCTTCGTCGTCACGTCGCTCCTGCGCTGGGCGTCTCAGGGTGGTGCGGCGTGGGGGAGGTATTGGTGGACGAGGAAGGGTCTGGGCATTGGCGAGGCCCGTATCCCGGGGCCACGGGGCTTCCCCGTGATCGGCAGCATGGGCCTCATGACCGGCCTCGCGCACCGGAAGCTCGCGGCGGCGGCGGCGGGAAACGTCAGGCGCCGGCGGCTCATGGCGTTCTCCATGGGGGAGACCCGGGTGGTGGTGACCGCCGACCCTGACGTGGCGAGAGAGCTGCTGGCTAGCCCGGCGTTCGCCGACCGGCCGGTCAAGGAGTCCGCCTACGGGCTTATGTTCCATCGCGCCATCGGGTTCGCCCCCTACGGCGCCTACTGGCGCACGCTCCGCCGCGTGTCGTCCTCGCACCTCTTCTCGCCGCGGCAGGTGGCCGCCTCCGCCGCGCAGCGCGCAGTGATCGCACGCCAGATGGTGGATGCCATGAGGCCCGTCGGCGGCGCTGGCGTCAAGCACGTCGAGGCGCGGCGGTTCCTGAAACGCGCGTCGCTGCACAACGTGATGTGGTCCGTTTTCGGCCGGAGGTACGAGCTGGACGAGGCCGGGAGCGGGGAGGCCGCGGAGCTCAAGAGTCTGGTCGACGAAGGCTACGACCTGCTCGGCCAGCTCAATTGGTCCGACCACCTCCCGTGGCTCGCACGCTTCGACCCGCAGAAGATCCGGTCCAGGTGCTCCGCCCTGGTCCCCCGCGTGAACTGCTTCGTCGGCAGGATCATCGACGAGCACCGTGCCGCCCGGAACGACGACGCCGACGCCGTGGTAGACTTCACCGACGTCCTGCTGTCCCTCCAAGGCAGCGACAAGCTCTCCGACGCCGACATGATCGCCGTCCTCTGGGTATGTTCGTTCATACGCTTAAATGGAAAACACGAATGAACACTTAAATAGATATGCATGTGTCCGATAATTAGCTTGCTCATAACGAGAAATGTTTTCTGTGTGGGTTGCAGGAGATGATCTTTCGTGGCACCGACACCGTGGCAGTGGTGATCGAATGGGTGCTGGCCCGGCTGGTGCTGCACCAGGACGTGCAGGCGAGGGTCCACGAGGAGCTGGACCGGGTGGTCGGGCCGAACCGGGCCGTGACCGAGTCGGACGCCGCCTCGCTCGTCTTTCTCCAGGCCGTGGTCAAGGAGGTCCTGCGCCTTCACCCACCAGGCCCACTGCTGTCGTGGGCGCGGCTTGCCACGTCAGACGTCCACGTAGATGGGTTACTTGTCCCCGCGGGGACCACTGTCATGGTCAACATGTGGGCCATAACCCACGACCCAGTCGTGTGGGACAAGCCGGCGGAGTTCAAGCCAGAACGGTTCCTCGCCGGGCCATCGTCGGACCACGCCGCCGCCGGCGCTGAGTTCTCTTTAACGGGTTCCGATCTCAGGCTCGCGCCGTTCGGGTCGGGCAGGCGGAGCTGCCCCGGCAAGTCGCTCGCGATCGCCACCGTCGGATTCTGGGTTGCCACGCTGCTGCACGAGTTCGAGTGGACGCCGCCGTCGTCCGACGGGCCAGGTGGCGTGGACTTGTCTGAGGTGCTGGGGCTGTCGTGTGAGATGGCAGCTCCGCTGGAGGCAAGGCTGAGGCCGAGGCGTGCTGTGTGATGACGTGGCTGGGCCATGCGGGCAGGGTAGACGTTGGCCTCTTCTTCTTTACTACTATCAGTGCGTGTAGTGTAGTGGTAATGTAGTGTCCCGCTTTGGAAATGTACCTGCTACTACAATAGGTCCGGCCCTGGTACGTGTACTGCTGTCCTTTACTGTTCTTAGCAGGGTAGATGTTTAATTGCGTAGTTATGAGCTACTATCAGGAAGTGAGTGTGACAGTTTTCTTGTGCTTCCGGTTTGCTGCCTAGAGATGTACTACTACAAGTTCCTATGTAAAAATATTTATTTTAATGCAAGTATCAGTTGTGTTAGAGTTGATCTCACGTTGTCATTGACCGAGAGAATAGGGGGAGTCTTTTCCCATTTTTGTGCTTTGATCGGAGGCACGCCAAAACTAACGTTCGGTTTCGGTCTCTGGTTCCTTAGCACTATCACGTATATAAAAAGAGAACGTACACATTTGCATAGGTGAGATATACGGGCTAGACCCCACAGACTCCTAACCACCGATCCATAAAAGGAAGTGTTAGGGTCAGTTTTTTTGGCGGCTTAAAAAATAAGCCGCCTCCTCCCTCGCTTTTCCCATAAGCCATTAGCATCATTTATTGAGGCTTTTGAACTAGTTATGAGATAACTAATTTAGAAGCCTCAAATTCTTTTGGGATCAACTTATTTTTTAAGCTGGGGAGAGGTAGCTTATTTGTTAAGCCGCCCAAAAAAATGGTTAAAAGGGCTAGAAGACCGTCTACCACCGCCGGCCACCATATCAGTGCTGGCGGCTTCCTGCTGCCACCAGCGATCAGCTGCTTTATCTCCACCAACGGATGGCACGAGGGCCATGTCAGTGACTCTCCCTGCTGCCATCTATGTCACCCAGGTGGTGCTGCCCTTCTTCCTCGACCATGCCTTTACTGCCGGAGACCCCAAGGTGCAGCCATGGGCTATCTTCTATTGGTCCCTGCCAATCACGGTTAGTCACTACTATTTTGCATAAAAGGTGTTCTAATCATGAGATTAAGTTCATGTGTTAAAGTTAATCCTAAAAAATTATATCTAACAAGTTGTATCTACCACATGTTTTCAATAAAAAGACAGTGTTGAGAACTAAGGAACGCTTTTGTATATTCCTGTTTATTCTCTTATTAGTTTGTATATATGCGTCCCGTCCCGTGAGATAGCACCATCTGACTGGTCGGAAGCACAGTTCAAAAGGAAATAGTTTGCCGGCCTCAATCATTGCCAATCACATTCCGGCAGGTCAATAATTAAATTATGTTACTGTATCAGGCTGCGCATCAAGATCGATGGATCACAGGATCGCTTGGTTGTTGCTTGTCGTCTGGCCGCTGACGAAGTCAAGAAAACGATGTCGCTACAGTACACAAGAATAACACCTGAGAGATGATCTTCTGAAATTGACATCATCGACGGAGCTAGCCAGATCTTTTTTATCGCCTCGCGCGCGGACGGATGAGATCGGCTTCAGCCACTTGATTCGGGATAGCGGCAGCGAATAATATATGGAAATAATATATATACGGATCCAAGCAAATCGGCCGCGATTTGATGCTTTTTCGGTCTGTTGGTGTATGAATGTCTATTACCCCCCATCCCGCAAAAAAAAAAAAGTAAAAATTAAAAAAATGAATGTATATGCAGTGGGGGATGGATCAATCGATGGCAACTTTGGAGTCATCGCTAGCTGCCCAAGCGAGCGTGTGTGCGCCTAGCTTGGCCTTCATTGTCGCACGCGCGCGCCAGATGCCGATTGAGTTGCTGTCCCTGTCGGCGCGTACGTGGACGCGCCACTCCCGGTAGATCGAACCAAGTTGCACGCACGCGCTCTACGTCCATCACACATATATGCACACATAGTACATTTTTGCACGACGGCTGCTTTCACCTTTTTATTATTATGTTGATCAAGTAAGTTTGCACGATGCATATGGAATAGCTTTTTTTTAGGGGAGCATACGGAATAGCTTGGCGATGCCATTAGCACGGAATATCTCGTCCAAAGATATACCTACCGGCTAATGCCCTCTCTGAAATGGCACACGAGTGCGACGGTCAAGACAATGATGGACCTTAGCTTTATCGACCAAGACCTGGGTGCAAACGACTTTGAAACAGTCAGCTATACTTTCTTATTCTTATACTACTTAAAAAGGAAAAGAAACCACCGTTTGACACGATTGCTTAGCTATAAAAAAAATCAACAATCAACAAAAAAAATTTCCATATCAAAACTATGAGCAATGCTACATCTACAAAGGGGTTCTTACATACCTTACCTATGGGGAGATTTGGCAGTCTTTAATTGAGCTTTAGTGGGGGCTGGGGCCCACCCTGAAAATCAGAAGGGGGGGGGGGTAGTTAGAGGGAAAAGTAGTTTATGCAGGTTACGTAAAAACCTTAGGTAAGTCTAGCATTTTCCCAAAACTATTAGTACGTTTTTTTTATCCTATGCAAATATTTCCCTCTCTCTCTCACACACACACATCTACCATCTTCATTGCAAAATACGTGACGATTTAGAAATGGATATATTTTCAAAGGTGTAACTTTGGAGTTGTAAGTACACCAACCAAATTTACTTGCGATGTGCACGTCAGCTTGATCAATTATATGTAGTTATATACCACTCTATTATTTGTTTTATTTTTTAGGAAAATGTATCTATTATAAAAGTTCTTCAAAAGTACAAAGCATCTCAGACATAATAAAATTGACATCAGGATTCCAAAACTACCGAACAACCACTACAACCGTCAGAACTTGCCGCTGTCACTGCTCCCCTACTGGAGCCCGCTTGACTTTGTCGATGACAGCCGGAAAGTCTTCGTGCATTTGCCCCTAAGGACCAGTGCTCTGAAGCCGCAGTCGTTGTCATTGAACCCTTGCATAGATCTGAAGCATTTGACACCAAATCTCGCCACATGACGAGAAAGCCTAACCTCACTGCCCCGAGGAGATGACGGGAATCTACGCTGGAGCTCCGTCGATTACGTCCAAAATGACGAACTCGAGGAGGATGAAAGCCCGAAATACAAACTCGAAGAAGCAGCGCTGCTATCTGCCCGAGCACCGCACCTGTGAGGACTAAAGAAACCTAACCTAAACTACTACCTGGAGTGGATGCACCGGGATTCTCCTCCCCGCCACCGGCCGCCAGAGCGTCAGGCAGAGGGGAGATGAATCTGCGGGCTTGCCGATGAAGTCTGGAGGAAAAAGTTTGCCCTGACCTCCTAGGGTTAGGGGAGGAAACGGGAGAAAGTTCTTGGAAAAAATCTAATAAGTAATTTAGCTACCACTTTATCATTTTGTTCATGACTATATATATTATCCATTTTTGCATCTAAAATTCAAGCATTACCTTGATGTTATTACTCATGTATACATTTGATCCATCTTCTATGAATAAAACGACAATTTCAACAACTCAAGAACCAACACAGCCTCAAACCATTTGTCTAGTAACCAACTCTCGTTTATTGATGCTTACGTTGGTGCCTAGTCATTATTTAGGCTATCGCCCCTAATAAATTTGTACGCTCCCGATAGTAGTAATTGTGATCATAAGATGTGAAGAGGAGATTTTCCGTTGGTTGTTTTTTCTACGTTCCTAGTGTGTATCCATATGTTGCATTAGATTATAAATACGGAAATGATAAATCCCGAAGGTTCAGGATTTAACCGTGGCAAATCGAACGTTTTCGATGGCATTTAGTGACGCGAGAATGACAAATTTAGTTGACATGCACGGTAACTTTCTGGCAAAAGATACACTAAAACGGATTTGCAATGCTTGCCAACTAAACTTGCCATCCTCGTGTCACTAAAATTGCCATCGGAGAAGTTCGAAATCCCGAATGTTCGGGCGTTATTGGGGTCCCATAAATATATAATGATGATAAATTGTTTAAATCAGGCATAGCATGTACTTATAGTTCAATTAACGCTTAACATGTAGATTTAAAACTATCATGCTAGATATATCTTAGTGCAACTATGAACATAAATATGTTTTTATTTATCTAGCTATACTTATGAAAGAACTATCAATTATGCTTTGTTTATGTAAAATTATAAATATCTAACGGATACGGTCCGTTTAGATAAAATTACGAGGAGTCAATCTATTTGGCTAGGTAGATCTAATAGTTGAGATCGTTTTGACATGGTTGTGTAAATCTAATAGGTTATGAACTATTATTTAGATACAATTAAGAATATATTATTAATGGATGTTCTCTGTTTATATACGGTCATGTAAAACAGGTAATATATTATTAACGGGTGTTCTCTGCTTGTATACGGTTATGTAAATTCTAACAGGAATGGTTTACTAATAAAGAAATGATCCACCAGATCGACGACCAGATATTTTATTATGTTTTTTTTAACACATCTCTTTATTTCATGTGATATTGTGCCTTTAGGCCTTCTTTGGTTTGGAGGAATCTTGTAGGAATTTCATAGGATAGGATTTCTATAGGAAAAATTCCTTTAGAGCCCTTTGGTTTGTAGGAAAGAAATCCTATTCCTATGGAGAAATTCTTCCTATCCTCCACATTTCATAGGAAAATAAACATTAGCCTAGACTCAATGGAAAAAAAATCCTATGATGTGAATCAAAGGACATCTCCTTTCCTATTCCTACTCATAGGATTTGAGATACATGTCATCTCATTTCCTACGACTTTCCTATTCTTACGATTTTCCTACCCTATAAACCAAAGAAGGCCTTAGTAAATTTTCCGATTCGAGCACTTGGGTGAACATCTGGTGCAGTCTTGAAACAAGCTGAAGCAGTACATAGCACTAGAAATGCTCCAAAAAAATACTTTGCTTCATGACGAATTATCTGCATACTGTATATGCAAAGGCAGGATGGAGAAAAGGTGGCTGGAGATCGACAAGAAAATATTGCTAGCTAGCTAGGCAGGATTTACCCACATGGTCTTTAGCAGGACGTAATGATCCCCGCCGCCACCTGGCCCAAAGCTGGATCGATGTTGGTGATGCAGATCGAGAAGGCTCACAGTCCGTGCCTGTATCTTCTTTAGCGATCCCTGCAGATAGCGCTATGCACTAGCAATGCTGTAAGGCACCACTAAGGTAAGGTCTAGGCTACCTATCTATCTATCCCAAGCATGGCATCAGCACGCAGCTGGCCAGCCTAGCTTCGAGCTGAAGATAAGAATGCCGGGCGGCCCCATGGGCACGACGTACGGCCGGCCGGCGACGCTGGGTAAAGCGACACGACGCTGGAGTCCATTGGAGCTGTAGCCTCCCCTCGTGACACACGTAAAGGAGGAGGTCAGCTTCACCAGCGACACTCACTGAAACGGTACAGGCTTAGGGATAGATAGGTAGTACTCTAGTAGTACTAGTACTGATGCAACATTCACGAGCTAGGCTGAATATATATAACATTGAGTCCACTACGAAAGGAGAGAGAAAACTAATCAGTTAAAACTCACTGCATGCATGCTTTCCAGGCATGCATGGCTTGAAGCTTTCCTTGGAAGCAGTTAGTAGTTGCAGGCAGGACCAAGGAAATGAGGGCAAGTTGCAATGCTCAGTCACTGCACTGATCCACACTGAGGCTAGCAGGTAGCACGCTCCAATTGGTTAGCTTAGCTAGAGGCCAGGCTACCTTTTTCAGCTCAGTTGAGAGGGAGTAATTTACACTTACAGGACAGCAACGGAGGTAAACGGACATCACTAGGCTAAGAAAGTCTCAGTTCTCTCATCCCTGAAAAATGGAGGCAATGGAAGTAGTATTTCTGAAGGGGTACAAAGCATCATGAGCACGTAGACTATATGCATTTCCTAGGAATTAATAATTCAGTTAAGGTGTCCACTCTCCAGCCCTGTAGGCCGTAGCACGCGTAGCTAGCTATCCGGCCGGTCGCACTAGATTGGGGAGGAATTCGGGCGGGCATATCAGCATCTGCACGTGCAAGCACAAGGCAAGCTAGGCAGCTGGAAAAGGCAGCAAGGTCAGATCACATCCATCCATGGCGACCCAACCAAACTGGTCGTGGCCCGGGGGTTGCACCGGAGACCACTTGGCCAGCAGGCCAGCACCCATCGCAATCACGGAGCCTCCCACACAGTATGTTACCATTGCACACAGTAGCAGCAAGCTGGAGAGTGATCCAGAGAGATCTCTCCCTCCCTCCCTCAGCATATACAGCCCTTTCTCGTTCAAACGCCACCGGACCAACGGCTCCTGTAGACAGCTTCAAATCTTGAGTGATTGATTGCTTGGTCCAGTTGTTGGACAATCCAGACTGTTGCTGCCCCAGCTCTGTCATACAGGACTAACTATTCACGGCTGTACAGGGGTGAAGCCAGGGCCAGGATGATCGTCGGTGTCAGGCAAGTAGTAGCAATAATCACTTTAGCCACGGCCAAGATGATCGTCGGTGAAGCAGGATGGCCTGCTGCTCCGCCTGTTGCCAGCGTCCCCCACACCCTTCTCCTTCGGCTCATCCCTCTCCTTCTCCTCCGAATCCATTATATCCGGAGGTAGGCCCGCGGCGATTCGGGCTTCGCGCCTAGCCCGGATCTGCTCAAGTAGCTCGAGTCGGCGCTCCAGCGTAAAAAATAGCTCACTCCTCACCCGGCGGCGTGGAGGCATGGCTACTAGGCGAACCGGTGGAGTGAAAAGTGACGGCGGCGGCGGACAGGGGAAGGAGAATGTGGATGGAAGGTAAGGTTTCAGTGCCGCCGGTCGACTTAAATAGCCGGGCAAGGCACTGAGATGAGCTTCGGACCGCCAGGTTTGAGGGCGTTTCCGGCTAGGCCCCCTTCGTCAGTCCGACGTGGCGGGCGCGCCCGGGCGCCCCCATATTTGGGCTGGATATGGGGGGTGCCGGTCAGCCCGGGCGTTTGAGGCCGGTTTGAGGCGTCCGTCTGGGTCGAAAAACATGACCGGGCGGCCCGTCCGGGCGTATGAGGCGGGTTTGAGAGGTCCGGCTGTAGATGCTCTTAGGGGGTGCCACGGCCCCTGCTGGTCCTCCGGTCTCCACCACTACTCCCGCATCGGTCCGCCGACCAGTCCAGACGTCCGTTTTCCCGCAAACCAGAAGCGGGGACTTTTCGGGAGTCCGAACACCAGCCACATAGGACTCCGTCATCCCTGGCCCACCCAAAACTGAGGCAGAGCCCGCGCATTTGAAACTGACCGCACTGTTTCCATGACAAAATCCCCTTTCTCAACCCTCCTCTCTATCATCCTGCCGCTATCCACCCCAATTCCCGCCCATTTTTGCCACCACCGCCACATGGAGCCGTACAAAAAGACGCCGGAGACGGCAATGGTGGAGGATCCGACGATCACGGCTGCCGGAAAGATCAACTCGGCGACACGGCCTATAACTTACTACTACCTCCGTCCCAAAATTAGTTGTCACTAAAATGGATGTACCTAGACATATTTCAATGCTAAATACATTTATTCGAGTGATGAGTAATTCTGGACAGAGGGATTATATTTTACTCCCACCGTCCCATAATATAAGAGTGTTTTTTACATTAGTGTTAAAAACGCTCTTATATTATGAGATGGAGGTATGAGAGGGAGGGAGTAGTAATTACCTATGTTTGGTCCGATGCCAACATTTCACTTATCAACGTTTAGGCAAACCTAAAAAAAAAATTGACTATGAATTAGTAGTTGGTTGCCAATTGCCTTGTCAACCTTTATAAAGTTTGTTCCCTCAAAAAAAAAACCTTTATAAAGTTTGCCAAAAAAACCCTCAATAGAAGTTCCTAATTTTGGTAAATTTGGCACTGCCGGAACGACATCCAGTGCTTACCATCGTTAGCGTTGAAATGGTATTAAGGTAAATACATGACATGTTGCTATCATATCATTGTGAGTTGTGACTTCCCTGATGTTATACTTCTATGGCTCGTTCAGGTGCCTTGTATGTGCCACGAGGATATGCGAAGATCTGTGAAAGGCGCGGGGTCGGGAAACACATAATGCGCGCGTGTGTCCCATTAGTGGGCCATGGCAACTGAAACTGGCCCTGTTTGGATACTCTAACTCAATTAAAGGTTAGAGTTAGATTCTAACCCTGAACTAATCTTGAACTAACTCTAACCAAAAAGGTGTTTGGATAGCAGGATTAGATGGAGCGCGGATACGGCGAGGCGCCTCCACGGACGGTGCGAGAGGGAGGGAGGGAGAGGACAAGAAGCTTCGAGGAAGTGACGAGGGATCTACCTCAGAAAGAGCAAGAGAAAAAGGTGTTTTTTTAGTGGTTCTGAGAAGAACTACCCCAAATAAGCACCTCTTAGGTGGGTTAGATTTTTTGGATGAGTTAGATGTATCTAACCTAAATTAATCGTTCTGTTTAGATATTTTTGAGTTAGTTGAGTCTAAACTAATCTCAAACTAACTCTGACCCGTGAATTCAAACAGGGCCACTGATGTGGTTGCCTCCTTTTGCTTCAGGTAAGATCGCATCAAGGCTTTGGATTCTAGCGCAGGTGTCCCCCGAGCAGTGCAAATATCAGCACCGTTTCTCTCGTTGCTCTCCTCCGCGGAAGAAGACGTCCTCAAATCAAGTGGACGCAGCTGTCAAGTCTGAATCGCCGATGGAAACAGCGCGAACAGTAACACGACCAGGAAATTGCTCCACTAGAGCATGTGATTCAGATCAGTCTCGGATGTGCATATCTGAATCTGAATTCCAACAGCTGTGCATGTGATTCACACGACAGCATCCAACCCTTTCTCTATCTAAAACATATGTACGTACCATTCTGAGTAAAACAGCAAGGAAAGTGGGAGCTGTGATTTGCGTGTGTGAGATGGAAGTTCATTCGGTGCAAATATTGTCAGTAAACACAACAGAGGAAGTAGTTCGTATACTGCTCTTTATTCCTTAATAAGGGTAAAAATCTGTTTCGACTATAATAAAAGGGGGGGGGGGGGATGCTGTTCTTGCCAAGAAGGAATTTTTAAGGCAAAAACAGCAAGTTCCCTACATCAAATTAAACAACCGACTGTTTACAATGGCAGCAACCTGGTAACTATGGACATCCAAAGATGTACTGTATTTTGCTGAACTTGGGATACTTGATCTTCCATGTTCTCTTTTCTTTGCAGGGAACTTTATCCACTTAAACTTACAACAATCTCTATACCTAGAATGGTTTTTATGCCGGGTGACAAACAACAGATGAAAGTTCACTTTCACTGAGAACATACCTCGGGCATAATTTTTTAGGTCTACAAATGATCCGAAAAGAGCGATTGAATCAGATCTTATTGTGGAGGTTAACAACCAAGTCGTGCGCATCATCAAGCAGCCTCCAGACGTCGAGCTGCCCAGCCATGCTATGGCACTCCCGCAGTATCTCATCCATGCTGCTGTACCTCTCGATGATCAGCCTCCTCCTCTGTAGGACGCAGGCCGCAATGGCATACAGCAACAAATCGTCGGTTGGAGGAGCATGGAGCCTTATCCTTCCCCAAGTGGACCTTCCGATCCCAGCTCGAACAGCGGCCTGATCAGCCCACATCACCTCCCACAGGCATAAAGTCTGCTCAAAGGTGAGCTCTCTCCTGAAGAGGACCAACACCATTCTGTACACAAAGAAGCAGTCCTCGGCCTGCAGCTTCTGCAGGTGTCTATAGAGGTGCGAGTCTTTGCGCTTGATTATCTGGGAGACAGTCTTCAACTGTCTTCTTATTCCAACCTCATCCAGCCTGAAGTTGTGCCGAGCTTTCTTCATGAAGCCCACAAAGCACCAAAATGCTTCATGGTCTTCCTTCATTACCGCAATTATAGGTGACAACAGGTCACTCATACCTTGGCAGTAGCCAATCTCTGGATCATAGAGTGCATATGCCTCAAGCAATGCAACTAACCGGGCAGCATGATATACCATATAAGGCTCTAAATGGTCATAATCTTTCAAACCAACAGACAATGCACGCTGCAATGCCTTTTCCTCGGAGATTTCAGCCTGGTTACAGGAGAATAAAGCCCAGTCTGTGTTTGCCCGGATAGCATCTAGACGTATAATGCGCTGCCATGTTGCAAAATCCTCTGGAGTTTTGTTAGATCTAAAGAAGTCTGACTTGGACGAGGTACTCCTGACAAATTTAGGCTCTGGAGCGCCGTTCTCTTCTATATCAGCACAGACGGATATCTGCCCGTGGTCTTCTTCATCAGAAGATGCAGAGTCAGAAGATTCTGATTCTGCCATAGATTGATCTACACAAGTTAACTCACTTGTATCATCATCCATGCATTCTGCAGCACCACAGGCAGCATTATCCGGACTATTTGCCTCGCTCCCTGAACAATTAAATTCCTTGGCTGATACAGAAACACTCGCACTAACATCTTGCAGATAAGGCACACCACGAGAACACCCCTCATTGTTGATTTCATTTATAACCTTTAGCCCAAATCCCTTTTGGCAGTTCAGAATTTGATGGCATTTGCGCCTGAGCTTTTCGTACTCATTCCTGCACCAGAAGATGTGCCAAACAAAATGCAAATAAATTAATCAGGCATCATTAAAGTCAGTATTCACACTCCATTCTCGTCTGATAATTTGAAACACAGAAAATTCCAACATGGGTCATGGAAGTTCCACCCAAGCTTATATGTATTACTCCCTCTTGTCCCAAAACAAGTGTCTCAACCTTAGTACAACTTTGCACTAAAGTTAGTACAAAGTTGAGACACTTATTTTGGGACGGAGGGAGTACTTATCTACTCTCACTTCGTGCTATATGTGAAGGTGAGTAATAATAAATGCAGACCATGTGTACAACTAAAATCTAGAAAGGACCGACAGAAGGTGAGTTGTTATGAAACTGTTACCTTTTCTTTGTCCTGATGATATTTCTTTCCTCTTCAGAACTATTTAAATCATAGCTGTATATGACAAGAAATTTGGTCAATCTTCAGACTTAGTGTAAAAAGCATACTAAGCAAGAAGTACTTATTAAATGTTTTAAAATATAATATTGAGGTACTTTGTTCACAGGTTCACATTAGATTTTACTACACCATATAAAACAGAACCACCATATATTACTGTTTCAGACACAGTTCTGAATTCTGAAGCATGGTTTAAAAAACCTGACAAGACCAGTTAGACCGAAAAGTCCTAGACTATTGGCAGGTCTGGTCCACTTCAGCAATTGGACAATTTATGGAAACAGTGAAAGAAAAATCGTGCAAAATATGTGTCAATCCTCAGCCTCAGCCTCACCCTCACGGAGGACCTTCCCTATCAGGCTATAACAGTACAACCTGAGCTGAACTTGATTGCTGGCAAATACAGTATGCTATCTGGCCACAGTCAAGCAGCTCGCACCATAGTTCCAGCCGTTCAACCGGTCGCCACAACAGCTTACTCGCCTGTCTGGGTCTTAAAACTGTATTCTGTAAGAGTAGTTTTCTTGATCAGTTGCCATAACAGCTTACTCGTCTGTCTGGGTCTTAAAACTGTTTCCTGTGCATGCTGGTGATCCTTAAAGAGTTTGGTAGGAATTTGGATCTTGCTAAACATGGGTTATAATTCCTCTATTCAATTTTGGTGGTGTATGCCTTTTCTTGAAAGACAGAAAGAACAATATGAAAAGCTGGCTATGAAAATCCAGGTCACCGAAACCATTTGCCTCTTGGATTTGCAGGATTTCCAAACGCAGGAATAGGAAAAAAGCAGGTTTGGAATGTCATGCTATCTTCACTACTATACAAGATTGAACAGTTTTTTTTTATTGTGCATAGGAGAAACATAGCATTCTTTCCAAGAGGCTGGAGTGGATGGAAATTTTTCCTACAGAACCTAGTACAAATGAATCCTAAGAAAAAATTCCTATGGTCTGCAATCCTATGAATCAAACAACCCATGTGGGAAAATTTCATAAGGATCAGAATCCTCTAACATTCCTTTGGAAATCCATTGATTCAAATAGACTTTGCAGTTTTCAACACATGGTGCAATATCAGATTTTATCTCTATTGCAGCTATCATGTGAAATATCACTTTCAACTATATGGCTGAAATAACTACAAGAGCATAGTATTACTCGCTATCATGAGCATAGATCAACAAGTTCATACTTAAATGCATGCAAGGACAGGAAGGAGGTTCAGAACACACCTTAAAAGCCATAATTGATGGCTCTCTGCATTAACCAGCTAAGCATTAGTGACACAATGTTCGGACTTCATGCCTAAACTATGATACAGCCATCAAACGCATGCTTCGCAGCACTTCAAGGCTGGATTACAGTTCAGGCATACTAGTTTAACCCAATTTACATTTGCCATCAACTGAGATGTTTGTACCGCATGCAAGGTTGTCTAAATAGTTCTTGATGCTATAGGTGATTTAATCCTAAAAACTCTGCTAGCACATGCAAAAGAAGGGGCCCAGATAGGTAATATTTCAACAGGTTCACCATACATTCTTTGAGGGTCACAACATTATTTTGCTAAGCAACAAATAGAGAGGCAGACAGCAACAAGTAAATATAACATTAAGTACTCAAGGAGTACTAGAACAATGAAAACCCTCTCTAAACTACAGGAAAAAAACGCGAGATGCTTGCTACTGAAATTGCAATCATGTCTACAAGCTTACAACTTCAAACCATGTTAACAAGATGACTGTTATACCATACTAGATGTATAAAAATAGAGGGATCAGGTAACTTACACTCCAAGTAGAAATGGCCAAACTTCAGCCCTGATACCTGGTTCAATTCCCTGTAAGAGAATTATAGAATTAATAACCTTGACATTCTTTAAAGTGGACTTAGATGCAGAACATTACATCATAGCGAACATGTGTACAGCTAATGATCACATATGTATGTCGGACATCCATTACAAATAAAACCTGGACGCTAACGAAACTTACCCCACTGCGAACTTTCTTCAGAAATTTTCTTCCTCCATCACGAAACTTCCCATTCACAGAAAATAGACGGCTCCAGTTTTGACAAGAGAGTGCTTGTTTTCTTTTCCTCCGAGACCATGGAGATTTAATTGCACCTCTGGAAAAAGATTGCTTGCTTTATAAAAAATGAAATGGATAATTCTATAAACTGGTGCCACCAAATGATAATTCGGTGATGATTTAAGTTATGCATTACTGCAGTTCAGCATTGTATTCACAATACAACTTTCCTTCTACTGTTCTACGACCAATATTATCAGTCACATGTTAGGGGTGTTCAAAACGATTTTTACTCAACCCATGGAAACCGGCAATCAGTGGCATAGTTCATTTTCATTTGTTGCTTTTCAAATAGGGTGGTGAAGTTAGTACGAAAAACTGAATTAAGGATTTCACGGTTTGGTATGAAACTGTTTTTGGACACGGCTGCCACAGGTAATGCAAACCTTAGAAGCTAAATGTACCTCTTTATGAGTTGCTACCAACACCCACATACAACTTGTAATCTACTTCCTCCGTCCCATAAGCCATAATATAAGATGTTATTACAACCAGTATGTGAGTATATTGGTTGTAATAACATCTTATATTATGGGACGGAGGGAGTAACTCTGAACAGACCACTCAAACAGATGCTGAAGGTGCCCAGTTCACGATGCTAGGAAACAATTGCAATGAACAAATCCATGGCACATACTTGCGAAACAACTCTACAACTGCCAACAAATGAAACCAAAACACCCTGCATGTCCAAACTTTTTTAAGATGACTCATTGATTTTGGTACTAAATTGGCTGAACAACTGGCGTGCATTTCACGGAAACGGAACTAACAAGGTGAGCTACGACTTCCTGCCTACAAAGTGTGAACTCCTAACTAAGCCTTATCCAGATCAAAGCGTAAAACAACTTGGTCTGACCAGTGAGCACTTAAACAAAAGTAACATTTTTTTAGTCTAAAGGGGCATCTACATCAGTACTACCACTGACCAAACCACCATTTCCAACAAAACACACACAAGAAGCATGATTTTGAGCATCATTAGTTGATTTAATCTAACTATGGCCCAAGAAAACAAAAAATGCTATTGGGCAAAAATCCCCCATTTAAGCAACTTCATTTCTGTATTGATCGGTGGTCATAACTCCGGACGAGAGAACTGACCGGTCCGAATTCGGTGGGGACGACGACGAGGAATCTGCGGTAAGCAACGGCGACGCTGAAGCCGAAGCCGCCGCGGCCGATTTCCCCAACGCCGCCAAAGAGGAGGCCGACGAGGCGACGAGCAGAAGCGAACGGCGGTGGATCCGCGACGAAGGCGGCGGCGGCGAGGATGGCGTCCTCGGGGACGACGAGGATGAGGACGAAGACGAGGTGCTGGATCGCCGCAGGGCCTTCATCGCCGCGGCGCTCTCCTGTCCTGTCTGCCCCCGCCCCCACCAACCGATTGTAACTACCGGGACCAAGCCCACACCGACTTCTCCCGCGTGAGGGCGGCGGGCCTCTCCATCGACGCCGCCGGACAACGACGAGGACCTCGCCGGCGGCGAGGTGGGACTCAGTGGCGGATGCGGATCACTGTGCGGTCGATTGGTGATTCGGTTCTCTCTCTCCGAAGAGAGACAAGGGGAGTTAAAAAAAGGTGGGTGCGGTGGGTGCTGGTTTTAAACAGTCGCGTACTGAGACTGACGTATGAGGTAGTAGTAGGATTCTCCGGGCCCACGAGTCAGTGTGATCGTTCGAGTATCTTTTTGTATGGAGTAGTCTTTGTTCTTTGGCAGTACTGTAACTATTCTTGGTCGTAATGCGGAATACGGTCGATAATGAATAGTACGGTGGTTTATGAATTATAAATTCCAAATCAGCTGGTAGTAATTTTTTTAATTTATCCCATTTCAAGCATTTTTGGTACAATATCTTATTTAGTGCCTGGTACTTATCTCACGAATTAATTGTTTGGAATGGTATCTCTAGAAAATAAATTCGGTTGGTTTATGAATAATAGACCAATTCATAATCAGCCAATTTTGTTGAAGTTCTCTCTCTCTTTTCATAGAATATGTTGAAGTTCTTCCATTTCAAGGATTTACTAAGATCTTTTAAATTTTTATGTCAATCTTATCTAATGTTTGGTACTTGTCATCTCTCCGTGCTAAAGTATGAGATTTTGGTTTGGTATGTGTCCGCTTCTTGTGTTGGTTATTTATGGGTTTCCATGTCCGTAGCCAGTCTATGTCATTCCTTTTGAAAATATACAATAGCTTCGTTTCTTTCTTTTATAGTATAATTAATTATTTCATGTAATTAGAAGTACTTACGTCGTAGCGAAGCAATCCAAATTTGATATGTATATCACATTTGTACTACGAATCGAGTCTAGCACAAAAGTTTAGGTTTTTTTTTTGTGGAACCAACCAAAGTTAGTGTGACCGTTCAAGTATTTTTTTTTGTAGGCAGTTGTCTTTGTTCTTTGGTGTACTGTACTTATTCTTGGTGGTAATGCGAAATTGGTCGATAATGAATACGGTGGTTTATGAATTATAAGTTCCAAATCAGCTAGTAGTAATTTTTATCCCATTTCAAGCATTTTTAGTACAATATCTTATTTAATGCCTGGTACTTATCTCGGTAATTAATTATCTAGAATGATATCTATAAAGAATAAATTCGGTTGGTTCATGAATTATAGACCGAGCCATAATCAGCTATTTTTAAAAAAAGAATTCCTCCCTCTTTGTAGAAGAGGTTGAACTTCTTTCATTTCAAGGATTTAGTAAGATCTTATTGAAGGAAATATGCCCTAGAGGCAATAATAAAGTTGTTATTTATATTTCCTTATATCATGATAAATGTTTATTATTCATGCTAGAATTGTATTAACCGAAAACTTAGTACATGGGTGAATATATAGACAAACAGAGCGTCACTAGTATGCCTCTACTTGACTAGCTCGTTGAATCAAAGATGGTTAAGTTTCCTAGCCATAGACATGAGTTGTCATTTAATTAACGGGATCACATCATTAGATAATGATGTGATTGACTTGACCCATTCCGTTAGCTTAGCATACGATCGTTTAGTTATTGCTATTGCTTTCTTCATGACTTATACATGTTCCTATGACTATGAGATTATGCAACTCCCGAATACCGGAGAAACACTTTGTGTGGTACCAAACGTCACAACGTAACTGTGTGATTATAAAGGTGCTCTATAGGTGTTTATGATGGTAGTTGTTGAGTTGGCATAGATCGAGATTAGGATTTGTCACTCCGATTGTCGGAGAGGTATCTCTGGGCCCTCTCGGTAATGCACATCACTATAAGCCTTGCAAGCAATGCATCTAATGAGTTAGTTGCGGGATAATGTATTACGAAACGAGTAAAGAGACTTGCCGGTAACGAGATTGAACTAGGTATTGAGATACCGACGATCGAATCTCGGGCAAGTAACATACCAATGACAAAGGGAACAACGTATGTTGTTATGCGGTTTGACCGATAAAGATCTTCGTAGAATATGTAGGAGCCAATATGAGCATCCAGGTTCCGCTATTGGTTATTGGCCGGAGACGTGTCTCGGTCATGTCTACATAGTTCTCGAACCCGTAGGGTCCGCACGCTTAACGTTCGGTGACGATCGGTAATATGAGTTTATGTGTTTTGATGTACCGAAGATAGTTCGGACTCCCGGATATGATCACGGACATGACGAGGAGTCTTGAAATGGTCGAGACATAAAGATCGATATATTGGAAGCCTATATTTGGACATCGGAATGGTTCCGGGTGAAATCGAGATTTTACCGGAGTGCCCGGGGGTTACCGGAACCCCCCGGGGGTTAATGGGCCTTGATGGGCCCTAGTGGAGAGAGAGAGGGGCCGGCCAGGGCAGGCCGCGCGCCCCCCTTGCCTTTCCCCTCGCCCACTCCTTCCTTCCCCCTCCTAGTGGGACTAGGAAAGGGGAGTCCTACTCCCACTAGGAGGAGGACTCCTCTTGGCGCGCCCTGCTAGGGCCGGCTGGCCTCCCCCTTGCTCCTTTATATACGGGGGCAGGGGGCACCCCATAGACACACAAGTTGATCAGTTGATCTTTTAGCTGTGTGCGGTGCCCCCCTCCACCATAATCCACCTCGGTCATATCGTAGCGGTGCTTAGGCGAAGCCCTGCGTCGGTAGCATCATCATCACCGTCGTCACGCCGTCGTACTGACGGAACTCTCCCTCGAAGCTCTGCTGGATCGGAGTTTGTGGGACGTCACCGAGCTGAACGTGTGCTGAACTCGGAGGTGCCGTGCGTTCGCTACTTGGATCGGCCGGATCGTGAAGACGTACGACTACATCAACCGCGTTCTCATAACGCTTCCGCTTTACGGTCTATGAGGGTACGTGGACGACACTCTCCCCTCTCGTTGCTATGCATCACCATGATCTTGCGTGTGCGTAGGATTTTTTTTGAAATTACTATGTTCCCCAACAGTGGCATCCGAGCCAAGTTTATGCGTAGATGTTATATGCACGAGTAGAACACAAGTGAGTTGTGGGGGATACAAGTCATACTGCTTACCAGCATGTCACACTTTGATTCGGTGGTATTGTTGGATGAAGCGGCCCAGATCGACATTACGCGTACGCTTACGCGAGACTGGTTCTACCGACGTGCTTAGCACACAGGTGGCTGGCGGGTGTCAGTTTCTCCAACTTTAGTTGAATCGAGTGTGGCTACGCCCGGTCCTTGTGAAGGTTAAAACAACACATACTTGACGAAATATCATTGTGGTTTTGATGCGTAGGTAAGAACGTTCTTGCTCAACCCGTAGCAGCCACGTAAAACTTGCAACAACAAAGTAGAGGACGTCTAACTTGTTTTTGCAGGGCATGCTGTGATGTGATATGGTCAAGACATGATGCTAAATTTTATTGTATGAGATGATCATGTTTTGTAACACAGTTATCGGCAACTGGCAGGAGCCATATGGCTGTCGCTTTATTGTATGAAATGCAATCGCCATGTAATTGCTTTACTTTATCACTAAGCGGTAGCGATAGTCGTAGAAGCAATAGTTGGCGAGACGACAACGATGCTACGATGGAGATCAAGGTGTCACGCCGGTGACGATGGTGATCATGACGGTGCTTTGGAGATGGAGATCAAAGGCACAAGATGATGATGGCCATATCATATCACTTATATTGATTGCATGTGATGTTTATCTTTTATGCATCTTATTTTGCTTAGATCGACGGTAGCATTATAAGATGATCTCTCACTAAATTTCAAGGTATAAGTGTTCTCCCTGAGTATGCACCGTTGCGAAAGTTCGTCGTGCCGAGACACCACGTGATGATCGGGTGTGATAAGCACTACGTTCACATACAACGGGTGCAAGCCAGTTTTGCACACGCAGAATACTCGGGTTAAACTTGACGAGCCTAGCATATGCAGATATGGCCTCGGAACACTGAGACTGAAAGGTCGAGCGTGAATCATATAGTAGATATGATTAACATAGTGATGTTCACCATTGAAAACTACTCCATCTCACGTGATGATCGGACATGGTTTAGTTGATTTGGATCAGATCACTTAGATGATTAGAGGGATGTCTATCTAAGTGGGAGTTCTTAAGTAATACGATTAATTGAACTTTAATTTATCATGAACTTAGTACCTGATAGTATTTTGCATGTCTATGTTGTTTGTAGATAGATGGCCCGTGCTGTTGTTCCGTTGAATTTTAATGCGTTCCTTGAGAAAGCAAAGTTGAAAGATGATGGTAGCAATTACATGGACTGGGTTCGTAACTTGAGGATTATCCTCATTTCTGCACAGAAGAATTACGTCCTGGAAGCACCGCTAGGTGTACCACCCGTGCCGGCAACTGCAGACATTGTGAATGCCTGGCAGTCGCGTGTTGATGACTACTCGATAGTTCAGTGTGCCATGATTTACGGCTTAGAACCGGGACTTCAACGACGTTTTGAACGTCATGGAGCATATGAGATGTTCCAGGAGTTTAAGTTAATATTTCAAGCAAATGCCCGGAATGAGAGATATGAAGTCTCCAATAAGTTCTACAGCTGCAAGATGGAGGAGAATAGTTCTGCCAGTGAGCATATACTCAAAATGTCTGGGTACTGCACTCACTTGATTCAACTGGGAGTTAATCTTCCGAATGATAATGTCATTGATAGAATTCTTCAATCACTGCCACCAAGCTACAAGAGCTTCGTGATGAACTATAATATGCAAAGGATGGATAAGACAATTCCCGAGCTCTTCGCGATGCTAAAGGCTGCGGAGGTAGAAATCAAGAAGGAGCATCAAGTGTTGATGGTCAACAAGAACACCAGTTTCAAGAAAAAGGGTAAAGGGAAGAAGGGAAACTTCAAGAAGAACGGCAAGCAAGTTGCTGCTCAAGTGAAGAAGCCCAAGTCTGGACCTAAGCCTGAGACTGAGTGCTTCTACTGCAAAGGGACTGGTCACTGGAAGCAGAACTGCCCCAAGTATTTGGCGGATAAGAAGGATGGCAAGGTGAACAAAGGTATATGTGATATACATGTTATTGATGTGTACCTTACTAATGCTCGCAGTAGCACCTGGGTATTTGATACTGGTTCTGTTGCTAATATTTGCAACTCGAAACATGGACTACGGATTAAGCGAAGATTGGCTAAGGACGAGGTGACGATGCGCGTGGGAAATGGTTCCAAAGTCGATGTGATCGTGGTCGGCACGCTACCTCTACATCTACCTCCGGGATTAGTTTTAGACCTGAATAATTGTTATTTGGTGCCAGCGTTGAGCATGAACATTATATCTGGATCTTGTTTGATGCGAGACGGTTATTCATTTAAATCTGAGAATAATGGTTCTTCTATTTATATGAGTAATATCTTTTATGGTCATGCACCCTTGAAGAGTGGTCTATTTTTGATGAATCTCGATAGTAGTGATACACATATTCATTATTGAAGCTAAAAGATGCATAGTTGATAATGATAGTGCAACTTATTTGTGGCACTATCGTTTAGGTCATATTGGTGTAAAGCGCATAAAGAAACTCCATTCTGATGGACTTTTGCAATCACTTGATTATGAATCACTTGGTACTTGCGAACCATGCCTCATGGGCAAGATGACTAAAATGTCGTTCTCCGGAACTCTGGAGCGAGCAACAGATTTGTTGGAAATCATACATACTGATGTATGTGATGAATATTGAGGCTCGCGGCGGGTATCGTTATTTTCTCACCTTCACAGATGATTTGAGCAGATGTGGGTAAATCTACTTGATAAAACATAAGTCTGAAACATTTGAAAAGTTCAAAGACTTTCAGAGTGAAGTGGAAAATCATCATAATAAGAAAATAAAGTTTCTACGATCTGATCGTGGAGGAGAATATTTGAGTTACGAGTTTGGTCTTCATTTGAAACAATGCAGAATAGTTTCGCAACTCATGCCACCCGGAACACCACAGCGTAATGGTGTGTCCGAACATCGTAATCGTACTTTACTAGATATGGTGCGATCTATGATGTCTCTTACTGATTTACCGCTATCGTTTTGGGGTTATGCTTTAGAGACGGCTGCATTCATGTTAAATAGGGCACCATCTAAATCCGTTGAGACGACGCCTTATGAACTATGGTTTGGCAAGAAACCAAAGTTGTTGTTTCTTAAAGTTTGGGGCTGCGATGCTTATGTGAAAAGCTTCAACCTGATAAGCTCGAACCCAAATCAGAGAAATGTGTCTTCATAGGATACCCAAAGGAGACCGTTGGGTACACCTTCTATCATAGGTCCGAAGGCAAGACATTCGTTGCTAAGAATGGGTCCTTTCTAGAGAAGGAGTTTCTCTTGAAAGAAGTGAGTGGGAGGAAAGTAGAACTTGATGAGGTAACTGTACCTGCTCCCTTATTGGAAAGTAGTTCATCACAGAAATTTGTTCCTGTGACTACTACACCAATTAGTGAGGAAGCTAATGATGATGATCATGTAACTTCAGATCAAGTTACTACCGAACCTCGTAGGTCAATCAAAGAAAGATCCGCACCAGAGTGGTACGATAATCCTGTTCTAGAGGTCATGTTACTTGACCATGACGAACCTACGAACTATGAGGAAGCGATGATGAGCCCAGATTCCGCAAAATGGCTAGAGGCCATGAAATCTGAGATAGAATCCATGTATGAGAACAAAGTGTGTACTTTGGTTGACTTGCCCGATGATCGGCAAGCCATCGAGAATAAATGGATCTTCAAGAAGAAGACAGACACTGACGGTAATGTTACTGTCTACAAAGCTCGACTTGTTGCGATAGGTTTTCAACAAGTTGAAGGAGTTGACTATGATGAGACTTTCTCACCCGTAGCGATGCTTAAGTCCGTCCGAATCATGTTAGCAAT
Organism: Triticum aestivum; assembly: GCF_018294505.1. Classification (NCBI taxonomy): domain Eukaryota; kingdom Viridiplantae; phylum Streptophyta; class Magnoliopsida; order Poales; family Poaceae; genus Triticum; species Triticum aestivum. Next base: position 260,221,180 of record NC_057814.1, on the reverse strand, counting down.
TGCCGCATTTTATGATTATGAAATTTGGCAAATGGATGTAAAGACTGCATTCTTGAATGGATTTCTGGAAGAAGTGTTGTATATGATGCAACCTGAAGGTTTTATTGATCCAAAGGATGCTGACAAAGTGTGCAAACTCCAGCGATCCATCTATGGACTGGTGCAAGCATCTCGGAGTTGGAATAAACGTTTTGATAGTGTGATCAAATCATATGGTTTTATACAGACTTTTGGAGAAGCCTGTATTTACAAGAAAGTGAGTGGGAGCTCTGTAGCATTTCTAATATTATATGTGGATGACATATTGTTGATTGGAAATGATATAGAATTTCTGGATAGCATAAAAGGATACTTGAATAAGAGTTTTTCAATGAAAGACCTCGGTGAAGCTGCTTATATATTGGGCATCAAGATCTATAGAGATAGATCAAGACGCCTAATTGGACTTTCACAAAGTACATACCTTGATAAAGTTTTGAAGAAGTTCAAAATGGATCAAGCAAAGAAAGGGTTCTTGCCTGTGTTACAAGGTGTGAAGTTGAGTCAGACTCAATGCCCGACCATTGCAGAAGATAGAGAGAAAATGAAAGATGTTCCCTATGCTTCAGCCATAGGCTCTATCATGTATGCAATGCTGTGTACCAGACCTGATGTGTGCCTTGCTATTAGTTCAGCAGGGAGGTACCAAAGTAATCCAGGAGTGCATCACTGGATAGCGGTCAAGAACATCCTGAAATACCTGAAAAGGACTAAGGATATGTTTCTCGTTTATGGAGGTGACAAAGAGCTTGTCGTAAATGGTTACGTCGATGCAAGCTTTGACACTGATCCAGATGACTCTAAGTCACAAACCGGATACGTATTTATATTGAACGGTGGAGCTGTCAGTTGGTGCAGTTCTAAGCAAAGCGTCGTGGCGGGATATACGTGTGAAGCGGAATACATAGCTGCTTCGCAAGCAGCAATTGAAGGAGTCTGGATGAAGGAGTTCATATCCGATCTAGGTGTCATACCTAGTGCATCGGGTCCAATGAAAATCTTCTGTGACAATACTGGTGCAATTGCCTTGGCAAAGGAATCCAGATTTCACAAGAGAACCAAGCACATCAAGATATGCTTCAATTCCATCCGCGACCAAGTCAAGGAGGGAGACATAGAGATTTGCAAGATACATACGGATATGAATGTTGTAGACCCGTTGACTAAGCCTCTCTCACGAGCAAAACATGATCAGCACCAAGACTCCATGGGTGTTAGAATCATTACTGTGTAATCTAGATTATTGACTCTAGTGCAAGTGGGAGACTGAAGGAAATATGCCCTAGAGGCAATAATAAAGTTGTTATTTATATTTCCTTATATCATGATAAATGTTTATTATTCATGCTAGAATTGTATTAACTGGAAACTTAGTACATGTGAGAATATATAGACAAACAGAGCGTCACTAGTATGCCTCTACTTGACTAGCTCGTTGAATCAAAGATGGTTAAGTTTCCTAGCCATAGACATGAGTTGTCGTTTGATTAAGGGGATCACATCATAAGAGAATGATGTGATTGACTTGACCCATTCCGTTAGCTTAGCATACAATCGTTTAGTGTATTGCTATTGCTTTCTTCATGACTTATACATGTTCCTATGACTATGAGATTATGCAACTCCCGAATACCGGAGGAACACTTTGTGTGCTACCAAACGCCACAACGTAACTGAGTGATTATAAAGGTGCTCTACAGGTGTCTCCGATGGTACTTGTTGAGTTGGCATAGATCGAGATTAGGATTTGTCACTCCGATTGTCGGAGAGGTATCTCTGGGCCCTCTCGGTAATGCACATCACTATAAGCCTTGCAAGCAATGCATCTAATGAGTTAGTTGCGGGATGATGTATTACGGAACGAGTAAAGAGACTTGCCGGTAACGAAATTGAACTAAGTATTGAGATACCGACGATCGAATCTCGGGCAAGTAACATACCTATGACAAAGGGAACAACGTATGTTGTTATGCGGTTTGACCGATAAAGATCTTCGTAGAATATGAGCATCCAGGTTCCGCTATTGGTTATTGACTGGAGACGTGTCTCGGTCATGTCTACATAGTTCTCGAACCTGTAGGGTCCGCACGCTTAACGTTCGGTGACGATCGGTAATATGAGTTTATGTGTTTTGATGTACCGAAGGTAGTTCGGAGTCCCAGATATGATCACGGACATGACAAGGAGTCTCGAAATGGTCGAGACATAAAGATCGATATATTGGAAGCCTATATTTGGACATCGGAATGGTTCCGGGTGAAATCGAGATTTTACCGGAGTGCCGGGGGGGGGGGGGGGTTACCGGAACCCCCGGGAGTTAATGGGCCTTGATGGGCCCTAGTGGAGAGAGAGAGGGGCCGGCCAGGGCAGGCCGCGCGCCCCCTCCCCTTGAGTCCGAATAGGATAAGGAAGGGGGGCGGCGCCCCCCTTGCCTTTTCCCTCTACCACTCCTTCCTTCCCCCTCCTAGTGGGACTAGGAAAGGGGAGTCCTGCTCCCACTAGGAGGAGGGCTCCTCCTCTTGGCGCGCCCTGCTAGGGTCGGCCGGCCTCCCCCTTGCTCCTTTATATACGGGGGCAGGGGGCACCCCATAAACACACAAGTTGATCAGTTGATCTTTTAGCTGTGTGCGGTGCCCCCCTCCACCATAATCCACCTCGGTCATATCGTAGCGGTGCTTAGGCGAAGCCCTGCGTCGGTAGCATCATCATCACCGTCATCACGCCGTCGTGCTGACGGAACTCTCCCTCGAAGCTCTGCTGGATCGGAGTTCGTGGGACGTCACCGAGCTGAACGTGTGCTGAACTCGGAGGTGCCGTGCGTTCGGTACTTGGATCGGTTGGATCGTGAAGACATACGACTACATCAACCGCGTTCTCATAACGCTTCCGCTTACGGTCTACGAGGGTACGTGGACGATACTCTCCCCTCTCGTTGCTATGCATCACCATGATCTTGCGTGTGCGTAGGATTTTTTTTGAAATTACTACGTTCCCCAACACTTATTTATATTTTTATGTCAATCTTATTTAATGTTTGGTACTTGTCGTGCAAACTAAATATTTGGCAGGTGTCTCCCTGCTAAAGTATGAGATTTTGGTTTGGTATGTGTCCCCTTCTTGTGTTGGTTATTTATGTGTTTCTATGTCCGTAGCCAGTCTATGTCATTCCGTTTGAAAATATTCAATAGCTCTATATCTTTCTTTTATAGTATAATTAATTACTCATGTAATTAGAAGTACTTACGTAGTAGCGAAACAATCCAAATTTGATGTGTATAACTCTTTCATACTATGAATCTGAGTCTAACTCAAAAGGTTATGTTTTTTTTGGAGCCAATCCACTAGGTTTAAGTTCTAGACTTGACACTCGTGCTCATATTTTTTGACGATGTTCGTTCAGTTGGAGTAGACATTCCCGTCGGTTGAGGAGACGCTTGTGGTAATTTTGTCAACCTCAAGATGATGTGTCGGCTCTGTCTCTCGAAGATGCTCATAGGGATATAGTATGCGTGTGTTTGTTTATAGAGGTGAATGTATGTGCGTATATATGAACATCTACATCTGTATTATGTTTGAAAAAACTCTTTCAGACTGGTCACCCAATATAAGGCTGTTACACTTGACTGCCACATGAGATTTAGACTGGTAACACAGACCGACTCTAGTTTTTATGGTACCTTGTCCTCACTCGTGCATACCAGAGATCAAAACAGACCAACTCTAGTTCTTTTCTTTTTTGTGTGGGCAATCTTTTTCTTTTTTGTTGATGTTCTTTGGTATTGTAATTATTCTTGGTGGTAATGCAAAATTAAGTCAATCGATAAAAGAATATGGTGCTTTATGAATTACAAATACGAAATCAACTAGTTGTAATTTGTTTAATTTACCCCATTTCAAGCATCTTTACTATATCATATTTAACGCTTGGTACTTACCTTGGGAATTAATTGGTTGGAACACTATCTATAGAAAACAAATTCGGTTGGTTTATGAATATTAAACCGGTTCATAATCAGCTAATTCTTTGAAGTACTTCCTCTCTTTTTCGTATGATAAGTTGAAGTTCTTTTATATCAATATTATTTAATGTTTGGTATACTTATTATGAGAACTAAATATTTGGCATGTACTCCATCTGTTTCTTTGCAGTTTGCATATAAATCTTGGTCAAAGTCAAACTTTGACAATTTTGACTAAGTTTATAAAAAAATATCAACATTCATAATATGAAATCAATATTATTATATGCATCATGAAATTAGTTTTCATACCATGTAGCTTTAATATTGTAGATATTGATATTTTTTCCTATAAAATTAGTCAAACTTTACTAAGTTTGACTTTGACCAAATATTATACGCAGACAAAAAGAAACGTAGGAAGTATCTCTCCCCGCTAAAGTATGATTTTGGTTTGGTACATGCCCATTTTTTTTAACATAGTACATACGCATACGCTCGTACAAATGCACACTCACCCCTATGAACAAAAACAAGCACACCCTACCTCTATGAGCACCTCCGAGAGACTGAGACGACACATATTGCCTAAAGGCCTGAAATAAATCCAGAAAAATTCAGGCATCAACATCAAGTCTAGACCATGAATCTAGGTGGGTTGGGAATAGCACTCTTGTAACGCCCGAATAATTATGCTACAGTAATCTCATGCTAACGGTGCCACGTCACCACTGTTACTGTTGCTAAACTTCGCTTGGTCCAAATCGCAACTCAAAATCAAAACTGAGTTTAAAGTGAAATTCAAATTTTGTCAAACTTGCTAACTAAAATGTCCAAGTTGTTACAATTAATCATTTGGTAATATTGGTGGAGAAAACAAAAATTTATAGGATGTTTAGATGCTCTAAAGTCAATAAAAGCAAAAAGGAATAAACTAATTAAAAGAAATAAAATAAAAGGGGCCACAACCCCCCCCCCCCCCGCCCATCTGGGTCTCTGCCAACCGGCTCAACCGAGCTGGCCGGCCCACTAGGCCCACCCGGCGCCCCTGTATAACCCCTCCCACTCCCGTGACCTAAACCGCTAGCCCCCACTCCCCACGCACTCCCCCCACTCCCCCGATCCTCTTCTGGATCAGGGCTCGACCGCGTCGCCCTGCCCCTGGCGCCCGTGGATGCCCATCGCCGTCGCTCTACGCCCGGTGCCCGGTGTCCACCTCGCCGTCGCCGTTTGCCAGCACCGCCCGTCTCTGCCTTCAACCCCGCTGTGCCCCGACCCCAACGTCCCCGACGCCGTCGCCGTCGGCACCGCCCCGACGTCGCCGCCACCCGATGCCGACGCCCTCGACATCGCAATCCCGAGCCCACTGCCACCCCCTACGCTCCGCTGTGAGCCCCTCGCCGATTCCCCTCCCCCCTCCTCCCCATCGACGTAGGTGGTTGCGCACGCCGTTGGCCACCATGGTCGTGCTCCGGCCGTACCCCATCCGCGTGCTGGCCTCGCCTTCCCCGGCTGCGACCACCAGCCTCCCCGTCGCTCCTCCGCTGCCTTCTGATATTGCTGCTGCGTTGCTCCGCCGCCGCTGCGCTCGGCCGCGCCGACGCTATGCCGCGATGCTCCGCTAGGACCTCGTCGGCCCTGCCTGCCCGCGCCGCTTCTGCCCACCGGCGCCTGCGCGCGTCGGCCGGTGCCCGTCTGCCCCTTCCCCTCCCCGCTGCTCGCCGGCCTCTGCCCAGCCTCGCCGCCGACCACGCGCCTGGCGCCGGTGCCTTAGCGCAGACACGCGCCCGTGGCTCGTTCGAGGCGGGCGCCATCGCCCGCAGCCCCGCTAACGCCAGTGCCCGTTAGGCCCCCCTCGGGCCTATGAAATGGGGGCCCCACGCCCTATCCAATTTTTTTTAAAAAGATTAAGATTAAAATAATAATAATAAATAGTTAGTTAATCAATTAATTAACTTAATTAAAGTTTGCTTAATTAACTTAACCTGCTAATTAACTACCTAATCTTTAATTAGTTAGGTGAGTGTATGACACGGGGACCCCACCCCCTGTTGACTAGTCAACACTGACTGGTCAACTGGGACCCCCTGGCCCACCTGTCAGCCATTGGGTACAGTTCTGTGTACCCTGTGTTGGGTGCATCTAGCATTTTAGCATTTATTTTCGAATTAATAATAATTTTAGAATATTGTTTAAATCTTTGGAAAATCATATAAATTAATCTGTAACTCGGATGAAAAAGTTTTCTACACGAAAGTTGCTCAGAACAACGAGACGAATCCGAATACGCGATCCGTTCGTCTGCCACATGCCCCTAACTACGTGAACATGCAACTTTTCCCCTCCGTTTCATCTGTCCGAAAATGCTAAACCTGGGGAAACATTCCCGGATGTTATCCCCCTTCGCCGGTAACGTGTAGCACCGCATTAGAACACGTCTAGCTCTGCCTGTTGTCATGTTATGCTCTTGCTTGCTATGTATTTACTGTTTCTCCCTCTCTTCTCTCCGGTAGACCCCGAGACTGCCGTTGATGCTGCTGTGATCAACTACGTCGACGACGACCCCTTCTTCTTGTCTGAGCAACCAGGCAAGCCCCCCCTTTGATCATCCCGATATCGCTCATTCCATTCTCTCATGCTTGCATTAGATTTTGCTAGTATTTGATTGCTCCTATTCTGATGCATAGCCTGCTTTTGTACCTGCTATTGTTACCTACCTGCTTCTCCTAAACTTCTTAGTATAGGTTGGTTAGTGATCCATCAGTGACCCCCACTTGTCCTTGTTGCCCCTGCTTCATCATCGACGACTCGATCTACGTAATCGACGACCAGAGCCCGACACCTCACATCACATCACGCCCCTTTTGTTGCTCGACTCTGCAGAGCTACTATCGAGTGCCGAGGGTGATCCCTCATAACGCACTCCTGATGTTAATTCTGTAGTGTAGCTATTCGGTCGTGGTCATCGAGGGTGATTTCCTCTTTCACCATTCCCGATACGGCTCTGTCGTTCAACACCTCAAGTGTGAACCTCGAGGATGGTCCCTCTTACGTTCACCTTGATGATTACATTGAGTGGAATCCTCCGAGGGTGATTCCTTGGGTTTTCCCCTTGATGTTTGGACACACGGATACCTTGACATTACTTGAGACCTTTGGGAAAGTTGGGCGGGCCCGGAGAGCACCCGCAAGATGGTTACGAGGCACGGTCGGGAAGTCAGGCAGCCCTCGAGTGGGTTGGGCTTGCCCTTACCGTATTTCCTCGAGACAGGGCGACGGGGTCACATTATCGTGAGTCTCTGCTCGTCTCCGCAAGCTAATAATACACTATGGTTTGGGTATTTGTTCTGAATTGGCCTTTGGCCTTTACGCACTAACCACCACGCGAGAATAGTTATGGGCCTCGACGTCGTGGTATCAGCCGAAGCTTTGTCAGACGTCCAGTTCAGCATTGCGGCACGGCCTGGTCGGCGCCCCAGTGGAGGTGGTCTGTATCGCCCTGCGCGCAATGACCGGAGTGCAACGGGCGATGGGCCCAGACCCCGGAGTGCTTAGGATGTAGACTGGCGGGGACCTCTCTGCTGAGCCTAGGTCGGGCTGCGACGTGTTGATCTTCCGAGGCCGGGCATTGACCCCAGAAAGGTGTGTCCGGCCAGAGTGATCGAGCGTGTTGGAAAACATGGTGCACCCCTGCAGGGAAGATACATATTCGAATACCGTGTCCACGGTAATGGACGTTCAGACTTATATCTTGATCTAATACAACTAGAAATGGATACTTAAGTTATGTGGCTCTGGGATTGCTTTCTCGCAGGGAGTCGAGGAAGGATCTCTGGGCATTATTGCTACAACATGCTTAATAATTAAATTGCTATTCTTTACTCTTCTTTATGCTGCAAGATGCTTGGAGCTGCTTGAAGATGCTAGTCTCGATAGGCTAGGACTTTCCCCCCTATTATGGCATTCTGCAGTTCAGTCCACAGATACAGCCCTTTCATTTGATACCAATGCATACTTAGTTTAGATCTGATGCTTGCGAGTACTTTGGATGAGTACTCACGGTTGCTTTGCTTCCCCTTTTCCCCCCTTCTTCCTTCTTTCCGGTTGTCGCAACCAGATGGTGGATCCCTGGAGCCAGATGCCACCACCGACGGATACTGCTACGTGGAGCCCGCCGACGGCCAGGAGTAGTTAGGAGGTCCCAGGCAGGAGGCCTTGCCTCTTCGATCGTTGTTGCTTTTGTACTTGCCTTCTTAAGGCAGTCTTGTATAACTTTGTGTCTGTACTCAGATATTGTTGCTTCCGCTGACGCTTGTATTCGAGTTTCTGTATTCGAGCCCTCGAGGCCCCTGGCTTGTAATGTGAAGCTTGTATTATTTTAATTTGTGTCTAGAGTTGTGTTGTGATATCTTCCCGTGAGTCCCTGATCTTGATCGTACACATTTGCGTGTATGATTAGTGTACGGTCGAATCGGGGGCATCACAACTCTCCTCCTAACCATCCCGCTTTTTATGCTGATTGTTTATGGGTTTTCATGTCCTTGGCCAGTCTATGCCCTCTTTTTTGCAAATATACAATAACTCGGTATCTTTGTTTATAATACTCATTAATTATTTGATGTAATTAGATGTATTTACATAGGAGCCAAGCAATGCAAGTTTGATACATGCAACTCCTCAAACTGGTCACCGTATATATAACTCCGCTAGGCGAGCGTGGATGTCGTGAACCCATGAACATAGGAACTCACTTTCTTTTAAAACATTTTAAATGTGATTTAAAATGTTGAAAAAATTAAAACAAAAATTTCACGCATACATCTTTGCAATATATGTGCACAACACAAAGTTTTGTGAAAAATCTATTTTATTTTGCCTCCGCGAAAAAGACAAATTTGAGTGCTCCTAAATATCGCTCCACGACACATTTTTTGTCTTTTTGCACGTGCCAAACAAAAAGATATTTTTCTACGAAACTTTGTGCGTGCACATAGAATATAAAGATGTATGCGTGATATTTTTTTCCAATTTTTTTAGACATTTAGGAATGTGTTTTTCGAAATGGGTTCATATGCCCATGGTTTCATTCATATACTTTTAGCTTGGCTACCGTGTAGAATTTAGACTAGTTTCATATACCCAGGCACCCAACACTAGTCTTTGATGCATACTTTGTCTTCACTCATGCATACCCGAGGTCAACTTGTTAGTCAGTCCTCCATGTTTCTTACAGTCCGTGTAAAAGAAGGTTGTTGAATGGATAGTCTATCTCCTATTAATTCGGCTGTTATAATATGTTAGCCAATTATTTATTTTGTAGCGATTTTCGAAATTGAGTGAGAAACATATATCAGTGGTCAATCGATCATATGCTTATACGATACCCAAAAAGATAGGGTTGAGTACTAGACTAACTCTTTTGAACGAGTCGTTCCATCATGGAACCAACACCCAAACGGTCAAAGAAAATAGGCAAGTGCTCGATGGGAGTGGACCAGATGCTAAATTGCTGCACGATTATATTATGAGAAATTAAAAAAACTCATAAAGGCGCTAATGCCATAATAGTGTTAGTCCATAATAATGGCATGATGCCATTGATTTTTGGACGATTCTGTAACCATAAACTACACTAAACGCATCTCATGTTTTCGTCCTCTTCTAAAAAAAATCTCATGTTTCCGTACTATGCTTCTATACTACTTATACTTATTTTGTTGTTGATTGTTTTTGAGATAGTTAAACCACTCATTCCAAGTTTCCTACTTGTTGAGGATATAACCATTAGAGTCACCCGTCCAGGAGGGGCTGGGTTACGTCATAATGGTCATCACGCGAAGCCCAGTACCAAGCTTGAAGACGGCGGGTTAGATAATGGGCTTAAGACCCGGAGATGGCATAAGGCCCGTAGTGATAACCGCCGTTATGATGGAACTTGTAGTGTAAGGCAAGAATAGTTGAGAGTCCGGGCCGGACACTCTTATGAGCCGGCCGGGACTCTGAGAGCCGCTGGGCGTCAACCTCTCTATATAAAGGGGCGACCCGGCGGCGGTTTAGGGACAAGTAAGATCTCGTCGAAAGCCAGGCATAGCGATTAAGCTCCCTGGTCATCGAAACCCTAATCAATACCACCTCAACTGGACGTAGGCTTTTACCTTCTCCGTAAGGGGCCGAACCAGTATAACCCTCGTGTTCCTTGTCCCGTTTAACCCCTTTAAGCTTCCTAGCTGCGATGGCTCCATGACTAAGTCCTTGCACGAGGACATCTGCCGTGACAATTCAACGAAAGTTGGCGCCCACCGTGGGGCTGGCGCACGGTGGATTTGAGTTCTTGAAGGGAAGCTTCGAAGGGCTCAAGGGATACGCTGTGGGCCGGATGACTAAGAGTCGTCGCGGCAAGCTCTACATCGACGATGCAAACTGGGGCCCCGACGCCGGCTCAATTGAGTACGGGTACCGGGTCCCCTTCGGCGGAATTCATGTCTTCACTGGCAAGATTGGTGAGCCGGGCCCTAAGCCGGATCTCTGCGCCGATCTCATCGAGACGGCTCAGCGCGCACGACCCGCCCGGGCTCTACCTGCCTTGAAGCATGCTTTTGTGGGTTGTGTTCATGGAGGACTCTCTGAAGGATCTGGATCTAGTGATGAGACGGCCGCCGGCTCTGACGGCGAGTCGTCTACGGATGAGTCAAACTCGTCGTATCAACTTCAAGACGGCAGGCTCAGGGGTTGTTCCGATGGCGACAGCATTCCGGACCCTTTTGAACCGCCGAGCCGGGTTGGAATCTTCATGGCCGGCGCGCAACCTGTTCAAAACCCCGCCTCCGGGTCAGGAAACCCGGTGCCTTCACCGGCTCAGGTGCTGATGGATCTCACAGACAAGCTGACGGTCCTGTTGACTGCTACGGTGGCTCCGGTGGATCAAGTTCAGCATGGCGCGGAGGTGGCACAGTTAAAATTGGATCTAGCAAAGGCCAAGGAGGATCTGGCGGCGGAGGGGATCAGGATGGCTGCAGAGAGGGCGGCTCTCGACGCCCAGACTCAGCTGATTCAGGCACAGTCCTTCCGGCTCACGATGGATCAAAACACATCCAATGAGGTCATGAGAAGGAGGCATCAGAAGGCCCAATCTCGACTCTCTCCGGTTTACGATCCTCGAAACCTCTTCAACACGCCGGGTGCAGGGTCTAGTAACCCGCCGGAGATCATAGTGCCCGGGGCTGGGACACCAATTCAGCCCCAAGTGATGGGACCTCCCCGGGTGAACCCTGCCCCGCCTCAGTACATGCCAATACCACCGGGTCATTATGCCAACCCGTTGGAAAACATGGTCGCCGCGGCGGCACGGCTGGCGGCTCTCCCAATTGATGGCGACTCTCCAATGGCGGTTGAAACCCGCCGGGTCAGAGAGCTCCTTCAGACAGCTCTGGCACAGCAAGAGGCGTACTCTTATAGCCGGGACAGGATCCATTCAACCCCTCGTCCAGGCCGGAGCCCGAGTTATAGCAGACACATGGTCTCAGCGGCCGGCTCAAGTAATGTCCGACGCCATGACTTGCCACCTGGCCACGGCCCGGCTCATAACGGGGCCTTTCACGCAGCAGACCAAGACAGAGCACGGCAAGAGGCGGAACAGGTGCCTCAGTTGATGGCTTACCAGACACCCCCGGCTTATCCAACGGCTTCCGTCGACGTGGGTATCCCTACGAGGACTGGAGGTGTCCCTTGTTTAGTGCCGGCTCTTCGCAATGAACGTCTACCCAAGGACTTCAAAGGGCCTAGGAAGGTGCCTAATTACACGGCTGATTTACAACCCGGAGCCTGGATCGAGAGTTATGAGATGGCCATGGAATTGCTGGAGGTCAGCGAAGCGGCGATGGCCAAGTACTTCACCATGATGTTAGATGGGACTGCCCGCACTTGGTTGAAAGGGCTGCCGCCGAATTCTATCGGGTCTTGGGCTGAGCTGAAAGCCCGGTTCATCCAAAACTTCAAAGATACCTGTAGGCAGTCTATGTCAATTGTGGATTTGACTAACTGTAAACAGCAGGAGGGTGAGTCTACGACACATTGGGTTCGCCGGGTCAAAGAGATAATACATTCATCTGATAAGATGGATGCCGGCTCTGCAGTCTTAATGTTGGAGCAGAATTGTCGTTTCCTGCCCCTGAAGATGAAACTCGGGCGGCTCAAGCGCGACTGCAATGATATGGGTACGCTGATGGCGGCTCTCGTCAAGTACGCCGACTCTGATAGTACCAAGGACCCCGCGTCAGATGATGAAAGGACAGGGAAGGGAAAGAAGAACGGCAATGGCAAGGGTCCTCAGCATAACCCGGCAAACCAAGGAGGTAACAAGCGTAAGGCTGCTGGCAGCATGGAGTTTGTGGCCAATGCCAGCTCACAGGGTAACAACCAGCGACGTAAAGGGAGGCCACCTCCCCGAGCCGGCGGTTCAGGCCCAACGCTTGAGCAGTTGTTGAATGAGCCTTGTCCAAGGCATGGCTCTAGGGAGAAGCCAGCTACTCATCTATGGAAAGATTGCGCAATCATGAAGGCCTTTAAGAATTCCAACGCCTTTAATGGCAATAATGGCTCGGGCGGCGGCTCAGGCGCTGGCGGCTTTCATGGCCCGGGCGGTGGCTCAAATTCCAATCCTCAGAATGTTCAAGGGGGCTTTAATCAGCAGTTCGGCCAGGGCCATCAACAGCAACAGGGGGGATACCAGACCAATCCAAAGTAGCTCAATGGTGGACACTATCATGTGTTTACCACCAGTCTGTGTAAGCGAGATCAGAAGCTTCATAAGAGGGCTGTGAATGCTGTTGAGCCGGCGGTTCCACGCTATTTAAGATGGTCTGAGCAGCCTATTGTGTGGAGTAGGGAGGATCACCCTCCCCGGGTTGATAATCCGGGTCACTTGGCCCTGGTGGTGGCTCCTCAGGTGGGAGGATATAAGTTCACTAAGGTGCTCATGGATGGAGGCAGCAGCATCAACATCCTCTATTATGAGACCTTCCGTCGTATGGGGTTGATTGATAAGAACCTCAGCCAGTCCAATACTGTTTTCCATGGTGTGGTGCCTGGTAAGTCGGCTTATCCAGTTGGTAAGATCGAACTGGAAGTGGCCTTTGGAGATGAATACAACTACAGGGTGGAAAAATTGACCTTTGAGGTGGTCAAGATAAGAAGTCCGTATCATGCCATATTTGGGCGGCCGGCTTACGCCAAGTTCATGGCACGGCCGTGTTACGTATACTTACAGCTCAAGATGCCGGGTCACAATGGGACCATTACGGTTCATGGCAGCCGAAAGATAGCCTTGGAGTGTGAGGAAGGTGACGCGGCTTATGCAGAATCTGTTTGTGCAACAGAGGAGCTGAAGTTTTACAAGGATAATGTTGACCCAACAGATATGACATCTCTGAAAAAGCCGACCACGGAGCATGAGCCGGCAATGAAATTTAAGTCAGCTGATGAGACTAAACTTGTTGATTTCGTTCCAGGTGACTCATCTCAGCAGTTTAGCATCAGCGCCAATCTGGATCCAAAATAGGAAAGCGCGCTCATCGAGTTCATCCGTGAGAATAGGGACATTTTTGCATGGAAACCTTCTGACATGCCAGGTGTACCTAGAGAACTCGCTGAGCACACTCTCAATATTGATCCGAAATTTAAGCCGGTCAGGCAATTCCTTCGGCGGTTTAATGAGGAGAGGCGGAAAGCCATTGGTGAGGAGGTGGCCCGGCTCTTGGCAGCCGGGTTTATTGTCGAAGTCTTTCATCCAGAATGGTTAGCTAGCCCGGTGCTCGTGCTCAAGAAGAATGGCACCTGGCGGATGTGTGTGGACTACACGGACTTAAACAAGGCGTGTCCGGCTGATCCTTTTGCTCTCCCCCGTATTGATCAAATCATTGATGCTACGGCGGGTTGTGAACACTTAAGTTTCTTGGATGCTTATTCTGGATATCATCAGATTAAAATGGCAGTTAAGGACCAGGAGAAGACGGCATTCATCACTCCCTTTGGAGCCTTCTGTTATGTGTCTATGCCTTTTGGACTCAAGAGTGCACATGCGACTTACCAGCGTTGTGTGCAGAATTGTCTTCATAACCAGATTGGGCGCAATGTTCATGCCTATGTGGATGATATTGTGGTTAAATCCAGGGAGAAGGAGACTCTAGTCGATGACCTTAGAGAAACCTTTGATAATCTCCGGGTTTACAAAATGATGCTTAACCCGGCCAAGTGTGTTTTTGGTGTTCCTGCAAGCAAGCTCTTGGGTTTCCTGGTTTCTAACAGAGGCATTGAAGCTAACCCGGAAAAAATCAAGGAAATCACCTCTCTGGCTAAGCCGGCGTGTATAAACGACGTCCAGCGCCTAGCATTGTTGCTTTGAGCCGGTTTATAAGCCGCTTGGGTGAAAAGGCTATGCCACCGTACCAGTTGATGAAGAAAACTGATGACTTTATCTGGAATGATGCTGCTAATGCTGCTTTTGAGGATTTAAAGAGGCAGCTGGCTGAGCCCCCAGTCCTTGCTGCTCCGGTTGACAAGGAGCCCTTATTACTGTATGTAGCTGCTAACACACGAGCCATCAGTGTGGCTGTGGTGGTGGAGCGCAAGGAAGAGGGTAAGGAGTACCCGGTTCAACGGCCGGTTTACTACGTCAGTGAAGTGCTCATTGAGTCCAAACAGCGGTATCCACATTGGCAGAAGCTTGTTTATGGTGTGTTCATGGCAAGCCGGAAGCTTAAGCATTATTTCCAGGGTCACCCTATCACTGTGGTTAGTTCTGCTCCCCTTGGACATATCATCCAAAATAGAGAAGCCACAGGAAGAGTGGCTAAGTGGGCTATAGAGCTCGGGCCTCATGGTCTGAAATACGTACCGCGCACTGCTGTTAAATCTCAAGCTTTGGTGGATTTCATCAACGATTGGACAGAGCTACAAGTGCCGGAAGAAAAGCCAGATAATACATATTGGACTATTCACTTCGATGGGTCTAGGCAATTGGAGGGCTCGGGGGCTGGAGTCGTGTTGACTTCCCCTAAAGGTGACAAGTTCCGTTATGTGCTACGGTTGATGTTTCCATGCACTAACAATGCGGCTGAGTACGAGGCTTTGCTCCATGGTCTTCGGGTGGCTAAGGAGATGAGCTTGAGCAGAGTACGATGTTTGGGCGACTCAGATCTAGTGGCTCAACAAGTATCAGGCAAGTGGGATTCCAAGGACACTCTCATGGCGGCTTATCGCCGTGAAGTTGATGCCGTTGCTGGACACTTTCAGGGTTACCAAGTAGAGCACATCGATCACAGGAAGAACGAGGCGGCTGATGCATTAAGCCGGCTGGGCTCTCAGCGAAAACCGGTGCCGCCTAATACTTTCTTGGACATCTTGCATAACCCTTCTGTTAAGTTACCTACAGAGGAAGACTTGGCTGTCCCTGACCCGGAAGCACAGTTGGTGGCGGCTCTCCACATCACCCCAGACTGGACGGTACCATACTTGGCTTACATGACCCGGGGAGATTTGCCTGAGGATGAAACTTTGGCCAGACAAATAACCCGGCGGTCTAAGTCAATGGTCATCATCAATGGCAAGTTGCATCGTCGCAGTGTTACTGGAACTTTCCAGCGTTGTGTTTCCCCTGAGGAAGGCCAAGATATTTTGCGTGAGATTCACGAGGGGGATTGTGGCCATCATGCCGGCTCAAAATCTCTTGTGGCCAAGGCTTTCCGTCATGGTTTTTATTGGCTGACGGCTCATGCTGATGCGGAGGACTTGGTCAGTAAATGTGACGGTTGTCAGAGGTTCTCGCGACGGGCTCATGTGCCGGCTCAGGAGTTGAGGATGATACCAATCACTTGGCCATTTGCGGTCTGGGGGCTTGATATGGTTGGGCCTTTTAAAAGGTCCAAGGATAAGAAGACCCACCTCTTGGTGGCAGTTGACAAGTTCACAAAGTGGGTTGAAGCAGAGCCAGTTAGCAAGTGTGACGCAGCCACGGCGGTTCAGTTCATGAAAAGGGTGATATTTCGCTTTGGCTTTCCACACAGCATTATAACTGACAATGGTACCAATCTGTCTAAGGGCGCCATGGAGGAGTTTTGTCAACGAGAGCATATTCGACTTGATGTTTCATCAGTGGCTCATCCTCAATCCAATGGTCAAGCTGAGAGAGCTAATCAGGAGATCTTGAAGGGCATTAAGCCCCGGCTTTTGGTCCCTTTGCAACGGACGCCGGGTTGTTGGGTGGAGGAGTTACCCTCCGTGTTATGGAGCATCAATACTACTCCTAACAGGTCTACGGGTTACACGCCTTTCTTCATGGTTTATGGAGCGGAAGCAGTCCTCCCCAGTGACATCCGTCATGACTCGCCTCGAGTGGCGGCTTATGTTGAGGCGGATAATGAACAGGCGCGCCAAGATGCTCTTGACTTGTTGGACGAACAGCGTGACGTGGCAGCAGCTCGCTCAGCGATTTACCAACAAGACCTGCGCCGTTATCACAGTCGCCGGGTTAAGTCCCGGGTCTTCCAGGAAGGTGATCTGGTGCTCCGGCTCATCCAAGATCAAACAGATGCACACAAGCTATCCCCGCCTTGGGAAGGGCCCTTTGTGGTCAGCAAGAACTTGCACAACGGGTCATACTACCTTATTGATGTTCGGGAGCATAAAATTCACGCAAGTCGGAGGAAGAGACCCGTCGGCCGTGGAACATAGCTCAGCTTCGGCCTTATTACACTTGAGCCACCGGCTCTCATAATGTACATATTTCTATAGCCATGTATATATTATGTTAAATAATAAAGCAGGACCTCTGTCCTTTTCTCCTCCAAAGGTAAACGTGTTATTTCCATTACAACATCACATGGTCACTTGGAGGTGGATCCGGCTTATGATCGTATTCAAATCTAGCCGTAAACAATATAATCACCTGGGGGCTTCCTGTTCAAACATAGGTCGTATTCGAACCAAAGAGAACATAGCTGTCGATACCCACTTGATTGGCAAAGTGCCGAGCTCATTGGGGAGTTTTCGTTGATCATATTTGAATCATAGCTCAACCCCCTTTGGGAACCGACGTGGATCGTATTCGAATCGGCGTCGTTAAACAACTCTTAAGGTCATTTGGGGGCTTCCTGTTCAAACATGGGTCGTATTCGAACCAAAGAGAACATAGCTGTCGGTACCCTCTTGATTGGCATCGCCAAAGCCACTGGGGGCTATATGATCGCATTCGAATCTTAGCTTAACCCCTTTGGGACGGTTATCTGGTCGTATTCGAACCGGAAGCCCCTAAGTTTTTGATCTTCTGACTTACAACAAGTTCTGTTGGTCACATCAACAGTGTGCAAGGGCGGCTTTTCCTTTGCCGACTTAATTTTGATTCACAATGTTGATAACATATAGTAAGTATTCTTAATGCTGGTAAACCGGAGTTGAGATCTTCACCTCATTATTCGGGTTACATAAGCCGGAACTATACTTGAAGGCTTGTAAATATGCTATTATGGTTACATCAAAGATGTAATTGAGGGCCAGTCTTTGGTGATTTTTAATTCATATTGCGGGTTATATATATAAGGTCTATGATTCTCAGTGCGGTAAGCCGCCTAGAGACTTGTGACTTGTTTTCTATGCAGGATGGTTAAAGACAGCTATTCGAGCTTAAGGACAATAAATGATCAATTATGACCCGGAGGAATATAAGGAAGCAACTTCAATGGAGTTAAGCATTCAACACGTGCACGATGGCACGACAAGGTTAAAATGTTTGTCCTACTCTATTACAAGACTCCCCGAGTCCAAAAGGTGAGGCATTGTTTTAAAGGCGTAGCCATGGGCCGCCTAAGAGTCAAGATGCTTGCTGGGTCGAAGCTTCCGGCTCATCCCTCTCCGCTCCTCCGGCTGTTCCCATGACCTGGAAGGTTGACGATTTCCAGTCAATGCCGCTCAAAGCTTCAAATTGAGCCTCCTCGTCAATTAACCCGGCCGGGTCAACTTCTGGGGCAAAGGTATGCTTACGAGTCGGAGGGATCAAGCTGATTGCTTCATAGCGTGGAGTGGGGATCCTCTGATTTTCCGAGTCATAGCCCGGCTGATACTTGGTGAGGTCGGTGTCATTCCCAATCGAGGTAGCCACCGGGCGCACACTCTTCACGCAGGCAGCAAAGTCTTTTTGATCAAAGGGAGTGCCGTCTTCCTTCAGACTAGGGTATCCAAGCGCGATCTCCGCCGGGTCTAGCTCCGGGAGGAAAGCCTTGGCCCGGCTCAGAGCAGCTATGGCTCCGGCTCTTGCAGAGGCCCGTCGTAGCTCTTGAAAGCGCTGAGGAAGAACGGCAAGCTGCCGAAGTACGTCCGCCAGGTGAGTCGGAACCTCATTGGACAGGGCCACAACGGCCAAGGCGCGCTGTGACCCGGTGTAGAGTTGCTCCACCAAGGTGTACACGGCTTTCAGCTTGGTCAGCACATTCTGATTGAGGTTGGCGCTTCTGGGACCTGTTTAACAAAGTAAGGTAAGCCGCTAGCAATGATGGGACTTATGAGACATAAAGAATGTAAACTTGTTGAAAGCCTGCAGAATGACTTACCGAAGATTGCGGCGACCATCTGTGACACATAGCGTTTTAAGCCGGAGAGTTTGGCGGTTCTCTCCGTCAGAGCCACCTCCGCCTGTTCGGCTCGGCTGACCAGAGCAGTTTTCTCCTCGGCCCAAGTCTTCCTTTCGGTTTCAAACTTCTTCTTCAGCTTCTCTTGTGCAGCAACACTGAACTCAAATTTAGCGTTGGCCTTCCGGGTCTCAGTTTCCTGAGTCTTCAGGCGGTTCTTCAGCTCAGAGATCTCAGCTTCAAATTTCTTGCAAGCAGCCTGTACAAATTCCGGGTTATAGTATGAGTAATTATTATACAACTTTAAAGTCCCAAGCACTTTCCAAGCAAAGACACTTGGCACTTGGGGGCTAATGCATGCTGAAAGGTTCTATTTATACATTGTCGGTTCATGAAAGTAAGCCGGAAGTTAAGTCTACAACATATTCTATCATCAGTGGTAGACTTGGGGGCTAGCATGGGGAGAATGACTATGGAGTAAGCAAGAGAGTGGTACCTCAGATTTTTGCTGTACTTGCTTTACCATGTCAATCTCTAAGTCTCGGCTGTTGTGCACTTGACCAATGTAACTTGAGATGATGTCTCCAATGCTCAAATTCGCATAATCAGTAATCTCCAGCCTGGCCCTGTGGCGCTCCAACAGTTCTTCTTTGGCGGAGCATTTGGCCAGCGCAGTGGGTCTCCCCGGCTCGACAAACTCTGTCCGGGTGATTACGACGTCCGGGTCATCGGCCGGCTGAGCTGGGCTGGGGATCTCTGGGTTTGCGGAAGTCTCTATGACTGGCTCGTCGGTTGGAGCGGTGGCTTCAGGAGCAGAGGCAGATGGCGGCTCTTGAGCTGAAATCTCCGGTTCAGTTAGGACCGGCTCTTCGACCGGTTTATTCTTCTTTGCCCTCTTGCTGAGCTTTGCCTGGGCACTGAAAGGACAAAAGGTTAGTACAAAAGCATGAGTAAAGATAAGCACAACACAAGATGCATCGTTACCCGGGTGCGGTCTTGAAAGCCAGCAGGTTAGATTGCATAGAATCACCAGAGGAAGGTGAAGTTTCCTGATAATTTGAATCAGAAGAATTGAGCGGTTGATGAGTAATGCCCGCCAAAGGATGAAAAGGATATAAGTTGGAGATAACCTCGGTCCGGCGCTTCCTTGATGCTTCAGGTAAGCCGGAGGAGAGGTCTGCGTCCTTATTGGTCCGGGTGTGCCGCCGGCTCTCACGAATCTGTTGCTTCAAAAGAAATTGAGGATCTTGATAAGCTAAAGGATGTGAAAATCTTACTTTCCGGGTTACTCTTCGGACTTTCAGCCTTGGCAAGGGCTCCGAGTCGGAGGAAAGTGTCGTTACCTCTTCAGTCACCGGGTTACTTGCTCCGGTGTCATCCTGCTGATGATCAGTATCGATAAGGCGGATGGGAATAAACAAGAAACAAAAGAAGAGCCTACTGATTCAGGGGTTACCTCTGACTCGGAGCTGTCACTTAGCTGAAGCAGCTCTGAGGCAGTAGGCCTGCTTCCCTTCTTGCGGGGAGCGGCTCTCCTGGCGGCTTTCTTAGCCTTCCTGGCTTTTTTGGCCGCCTCATGGTCATATTTGACCTTCCAGAACTTGTCATTAGCCTGAAACATACAACAAAGATTTCTTAAAGTTCAGATGAAAGCTATTAAAAGGAAAACCAAGGTGTTCAGGTCAGTGGCTTACCGCCGGAGCCGGGTTAGCTTGGCAGAAGGGGTTTAAGCCGGTTCTCCCACAGTCCGCTAAGCTCTCATTCAGGAGAGACTTGGTCATGTCGTCCACGACGTCCTCAGGAAGATCGTTGGGGCTGTGCCGCAGAGGGTCATCCTTCCGGCCCATGTAATCGCACATTAAGCCGGGGCGGCGGCTCAAGGGGATCACCCGCCAAGAGATCCAGACCCGGACAAGATCAATGCCGTTGAGGCCATTTCCCAGGAGAGCCTTGATCTTATTGATGGTGGGGATCAGAGGTTGATGCTCAGCTCGAGACAGTTTGTCTGGCAGGGGGTGATTTGGCTCCAGACACAGGGCACGAAAGCCGGGCAGAGGGCTCTCGTCAGCCGGAGAAGTATCCTGGCAGTAGAACCATATCTGGTTCCAATCCTTTGGATGGCTTGGCGGCTCAGCGTAAGGAAAAAGGCAATCTCTCCGTCGTTGAATGGAGATTCCCCCAAGTTCCAAGCTCAGCCCGTTGGCGCACTCATTCTGGCGGTTCAGATAAAACAGCTCCCTAAAGAGCAGTAGGCTGGGCTCTTCTCCGAGATAGACTTCGCAGAATACTTGAAAATTGCAAATATTTGACACGGAATTGGGTCCTATGTCTTGCGGCCGCAGATCAAAGAAGTTCAGAACCTCTCTAAAGAATTTTGAGCCGGGCGGTGCGAAGCCCCGGCTCATGTGATCAGTAAATATCACTACTTCGCCATCTCTAGGTTGAGGTCTTTCCTCTGACGGGTCAGGGGCACGATAAGACATGACCTCCTTCTTGGGCAGGTAACGCGTCTTCACGAAATCGGCTAAAGTGTCATCAGTGACATTGGATCTCATCCAGTTGCACGTGATGGATGCCTTGGGAGCCTTGGGTGGCATTGTGAAAGATGAAGCCTATGACAAAAGGGAAATGTCCGGTTCAATTATAAGCCGGAGGAGATTTACAGTTCAACACTCAAAATGGCGGCTTATGAAGGGGCCTAATGACATATGGCTAAGTGCATCGGGTTATCTAAGCCGCTGAGGGCATCGTGAGTAATTCAAATTGTCTACAGTTTTATCATAAATGAGCCGGAAATTCTACAACGCGTGGCCTCTTTTAAGCCGGAGATATGAGCCGCCATGTCTAAACAGAGGCAATTTTTGACTAAGTGCGGCGCAAACAGGTTTCACAGATCACAGTAGTTATTCTGGATCAAACGATCGACTGGAAAGGGAAAATTTCTAGACCTAGAACTGACACAGAGGAAGTTCACAGGTTCGAACGGAGCCTCTGTGCAATGAAAAGGGATCTAAGTACATCTGGAACGGGTGCGAAACAGCTACCGCAGCAGTTCTATACCGTCTAAAGATCAAGAAGGGGTATTAAGAGTGGAATCTATCAAGTGTTCATGACGAACATCGACGAACACCGACGAACTCGAAGGTCGCTAATGCGGATCTGAGGAACAGGGAGGAGAAAGCTTACAGATGCGGAGTTACTGCGGAGGTTCGTCGCGTTTCTCTGGTCACGTCAGGTTGATGCAGTGGCCTGAGTTGGTAAAGACGAGGAAACCCGCGGCGGCGGCGGAGCTCGGGCGGCAGCACAGTGGCGAGAGGAGGAAGAAGATGGAGGCGACGAGTAACTGGAGGCTCATGGGCCGGGCTATTTATAAGGTGAGGCTCATAAGTGGGCGCGAGAAACGAGGAGGCCACGGCGTGATTATCTCGCCGCGAAAGCGCCTCGATTTTCGGGATAGCCATTAAAGATAAGATCCGTTGGAGTATAACAGAATAAAAAAATGGACTTAATGGAAGATGACGTCACGGCGGGTTACCAGGACTCCAGAAGATGACGTCACGGCGGGTTATAACCTTCGCACGACCATAAGCCGGAAGATTTTTTCTCTCAAAGGAATTGAAGATTTTTTCTCTCAAAGGAATTGAAGATTGACATGAACCGGTTCAAATCAATCTGGGGCCTAATGTTGAGGATATAACCATTAGAGTCACCCACCCAGGAGGGGCCGGGTTACGTCATAATGGTCATCACGCGAAGCCCAGTACCAAGCTTGAAGACGGCGGGTTAGATAATGGGCTTAAGACCCGGAGATGGCTTAAGGCCCGTAGTGATAACCGCCGTTATGATGGAACTTGTAGTGTAAGGCAAGAATAGTTGAGAGTCCGAGCCGGACACTCTTATGAGCCGGCCGGGACTCTGAGAGCCACTGGGCGTCAACTTCTCTATATAAAGGGGCGACCCGGCGGCAGTTTAGGGACAAGTAAGATCTCGTCGAAAGCCAGGCATAGCGATTAAGCTCCCTGGTCATCGAAACCCTAAGCAATACCACCTCAACTGGACGTAGGCTTTTACCTTCTCCGTAAGGGGCCGAACCAGTATAACCCTCGTGTTCCTTGTCCCGTTTAACCCCTTTAAGCTTCCTAGCTGCGATGGCTCCACGACTAAGTCCTTGCACGAGGACATCTGCCGTGACAATTCAACGACACTACTACTTATACTTGAGCGAAAAGGACAGTGTCTCTGGCCAGTGAATAACAGTACAATACGGTCGTTAATTACGAGATGATGAGACAAGTGCGTCGTCCATTCATACCGCCTTCCCTCGACAACGATCTGCGCTCAACAACGACGCATGCCCATGCCGCCTTCCCTCGTTCGACACCCGCTCTGCTCGCAATTCGTGCGAGCACCCGGACGAAAGCCGCATAATAAGGGCATCTTCAACTACAACCCGTCAAAAACCTTCCGCATAGGATCAGTCCATGAATATGAATATGGGAGACATCCATCAAATATTAACTGCATACATTTTTATAACAACTCAAATCAAAGAGATGAAATTTGTGCAAACAAATGTGGATTTCATATAAACTTGACGGATTTCATTACAAATACATGAAGCGGTTCTAGGCGGGCTAATCTAAATGATCGCCGGCGTGGGTCCCCGTTTTCGTCATGAGTGAAGAGAACGAAAGCTTCGTCTTTTCCAGCTCCGCATCTAGAGCCCCAGGAAATGAAGTTGTCCGCCTCGACGTCGTCGTCAAGTGACTAATTGGCTGTCAATGCTGAGCCCACCAAGCTTGGCATCGACGAGAGGGGAGGAATGATGGCCTTCTTGGGACCCGAGCGACGGCGACCTACCATGCACAACTCTTCCCCGCTGACGGTGGCGCCCACGGACGTGTCGACTTCTTCGTGGTCGTGGCGCCGGGGCGTGGCCTCCTCGTCGTTGGTGTCGCCGAACAACGCCTCGCCCGCGTCGTCCTCGCGCTCCTTTGCCGGCGGCCGCTACCTCCGCCACCCGCTGCTGGTACCGCCAGCGAGCGAGGCGGATCTCGCGGGTGGAGCGGTAGGACTCGAGGAGCGCCTCCTGCTCTGCCAGATCCGAGTCCAGTGTGACCGCCCTGCCGGCGGTGACCTGCTCATCCACCTGCAGATGCTCCTGGAGGAGGCTGTGGTTGTAGTTGGCGTCGGCATGTGCCTACCAGAACTGCTCCTCCCGCATCATGTCCATATAATGGGCACGGACCTCGCCGATGGTCAGGGTGCAATGCACCGACGAGAGTGGAGCGGAGGAGGAGGGTGTCACGGAGGAAGAGGAGGGTGGCGCTGGCTCGTCGTCAGAGGCGTCCTCCATTTGCACGTCCTCTGGCTGCCTAGCTGCCTGCCAGTCGGCAGCAATGGCGGCCATGGCCTTCTTCTGCTCCGACGTCAGCTCGTCCCAGAGATTTTTGGCCGCGGAGGGATCCATGGCGGGGAATGGTGTGGAGAGGGATGACTGTGGCTATTGCCGGGGCACCGGGACAGCGGTTTATATAGCACCAGTGGGCGGCAGACGGACAGACGAGTGGCGCAGGAGAAGATGCCTCGGCAACCGCGTGCCATCAATGTGAGCTGCAGAAGAACGGACGGGCGGCCCTCGCGTCGTTTGAACATGCGGCAGTCGCCTGCACCGGAAAGCGGCGCGGGAGACACTCTCTCGGCCCACACACTACTTCAATGCCGGCGCGAGTGAGCGGCCTCGTCCGCTTTGGGTTGGCATGAATGTGGGCGTTGACTCTCTGGAGCGGCGCTGACCGAAGACGCGTGAGAGGGATGAGGGATTTTTGATGAGCCAGGACGGTCAGAAACGAGTTTGAGAGGACTTCTGCAAACCTTCCCACTTTTATTTTCGATTTATGGAAGAGATCGCATCTGAACCACTCCGTGGACCAATATAGCTATATAGAGATTCTACGATTCGAACGGCTGCGAAAGATTAATATAGATTCGAACCGCTGCGAAACATTTACGGGTCATTTTGAAAATGCCCACACAAAAGGCACTTTGGGTCGGAATTGGAGAGGCCCATTCCGCAGCTTGCGCCGCACTCGTCGCATCTTTCGAGGAACACTCGATCGCAGTCCTTCCAGGATACCGCCGTTGGTTGCGTCGACTGACCGAACCCAACGGCGACGACATGCTGTTCCCCCGGCGAGAGACCACGGTCTGGTTTATACATTATATATATGCGGCGCCGCACAGAAGAGCGAGCTAGCCGGCGTGCAACATCGTGCCAACGGCACGTGGTGCGTCTACGTCTCATCAACTGTGCCCTCAAGAAGACCGGGCCACGTTGCTCTTCTCTGGCTCTCCTCGTGTTCATGTGCACATGAGCTAGTTTCCGAAAATTCTTTGCTTCTCAAACAGGGGCCTCATGTGCTTCTTGTTTGAAACTGATGAATGTCAAAATGAACAGTGACTATCACTTTGTGTGCGCGTGTGTGCGCACATTCTAAGGCCAACTCCAACGCACCGACCCAATCGTCCACTTTTGCCCGTTTAGGTCCATGAAGCTAAAAACACGGCCCAACAAAGCGACCAAAACAAATATCGTGTTCGTTTTGTGTTCGTGAAGAGTCGTCCGAAATTATGTTAAATTTGGATGAAAGGGGACACAGACCATCCGTTTTGTCCTCCTTGTCCGCGCGCTGGCCCATATGACAACAGCTCTCCTGGATTCATCGTTGTCCGTCTCATCTCTCCATGTGAATTGCTCATGGTGGAGGTCTCCGTCGGCTCCTAGCAGTCTTCTTCGCATATCTGTAATTAGCTTGGTAGTCGGTGTGTGGTGTATCGGTGCCCGACACCTTTGTATCTTGCCTTGGATGTTTGTGTTGTGTGCGGTGGTGGCGTGTGTTTGTATCGGTCTACTCGGATGCAATGTGGTGATCGTTGCTTTATAATATAAAGCGGGGAAACCTTTTTTGCCATATGATAGCCTCTTTCCTCCCGCCTATCACACTTTTTGATCTTTCCTTCGTCTCTCTCATCGCGATGGACGCCGAGCCACCACACCTTGAGCCATCGCGCCTCCTGGCCGTCGAAGCATGGTCCACCCGGAACCAAGCACCACTCGGCCGCCGGACACTTCAATGCCCTCGTCGATGCAGCAGAGCGAGATGGGTGGGTGGCGTAGGGCAAGGCGGCCACGCTCGAGTTCACCACGCGCATGCTTCGCATCGGCATGTCCTGTTGGATCTCCCGTTCCATCCACCACTGCATGCTCCCAATCCTCTCCGATGTGGCCTCCGCGGGCGTGTACGTTGACATGCAGGATCTCCTCCTCCGCCTCACCTTCAACAACATCTGCGGCCTCACCTTTGACAAAGGCCCGACAACGCTCTTCTGGCTCTCGGCATCCCTCGGCAGCTACATTGGCACAGTGCAAATCATTGACGTTGGCGGCGGTCGTTCCTGCTAGGTGTTCGACGAAATGCCGGAAGCGGACATCTCACCAAATGGGGTAGCACCGTTGGGTGCACCGCCTGTACCCGCCTTTCCATTTGGCGACCCAAACAAACAAAATCCGTGCATGTTTGGGTCTCCTGGTTGGAGTTGCCCTCTGGAGATGCCAACGTCTCAAACGACTGGGAAATGGGGAGGGGAAGGAGATGATATATATCAATTAGATTTAATTAATTCACAACAACCCCCCTAGAACTTCTTTTAGAATAAGCACTGAGAAAATAAAGAGAAACTGACATATCTAATGCTTGTATTACTATTAACTCATTCAAGATCTTCTATGAGAAACCACATAGCAAAAAAAAACATAAACAAAAAGAGTGGAATATCAAGGATCCGAGGATCTCAAACAGGTTATCCTTCAAGAGCACACTGGCCTGAACCTTATATATAACAAAGTCATCTCGTACCAATTTCATTAACATATTTTTGGAATGAAGAACTTGATAAAGACTTTGTGAACAAATCACCCAGATTACCACATGACTGCAATTTGAAAAATATTAAACTCTCTATTTCTTTGCAATTCACGGGCTAAATAATTTTGGAGCAATACACATTCTAATATCACTTTTTATAACATGTATGAATCTTCATAATATAAACAACATTATCTTCATAGGTAATGGTGGGTGTTTTCTACCAATCAATCTTACTTGAACTTTCAACAAAAATCATTATTCTGTGAAGCCACATACATTGGTGTGTTTCTTCACAAATCAACTATTTTCAGAATGATTAGTAGAT
This sequence comes from Triticum aestivum, assembly GCF_018294505.1. NCBI lineage: Eukaryota > Viridiplantae > Streptophyta > Magnoliopsida > Poales > Poaceae > Triticum > Triticum aestivum. The sequence continues at coordinate 260,194,314 of NC_057814.1, read as the reverse complement.
GCAACCACTAAAGTCAGTCTTGTCGACTTCCAAGAGAAGGTTGTACCTCCATTCGAGAAGACAAAGCCAGTATATGATGTGGGGTTATGGGGATTAGATACATGCCCAACATTACTATATATAACCATGGTCATATCTTCTTTTCTTATACAAAGGTCTCTGGTGTCCAGAAGATATCTAAACATATTCTTCATACCAATCCAATACCTTTCCATTAGTGATGCATCGTATATAGATAATAAATTCACTTCAAATAATATTTCAGCCCTGGTCTAGTTTGGTAGATACATTAGTGCTCCATTACACCGATATATGGACCCTCATGTCCCTACATATTTTCTCACCGCTCTTAGGTCTAACTGGGTATGATCGGTGATACGTCTCCAACGTATGTATAATTTTTTATTGTTCAATGCTATTATATTATCTGTTTTGGATGTTTCATATGCATTATATGCTATTTTATATTATTTTTGGGACTAACTTATTAACCTAGAGTCCAGTGCCAGTTTTTGTTCTTCCTTGTTTTTGAGCTTCACAGAAAAGGAATACCAAACGGAATGAAACCTTCACGATGATTTTTCTTGGACCAAAAGACACCCAGGAGACTTGGAGTGCAAGTCAGAAGAGCCACGAGGCGGCCACATGGGTGGAGGGCGCGCCCCCTACCTTGTGGGCCCGTCGGTGACCCCCTGACCTAGATCTTCCTCCTATATATTCACATATATTCCGAAACCACAAGAAGCATCCACGAAAACACTTTTCTACCGCCGCAACCTTCTGTTCCCGTGAGATTCCGTCTTGGGGCCTTTTCCGGGATCCTGTCGGACGGGGATTCGATCACGGAGGGCTTCTACATCAACCCTATCGTCCTTCTGATGAAGCGTGAGTAGTTTACCACAGACCTACGGGTCCATAGCTAGTAGCTAGATGGCTTCTTCTCTCTCTTTGATTCTCAATGCCATGTTCTCCTCGATGTTCTTGGAGATCTATTCGATGTAATATTCTTTTGTGGTGTGTTTGTCGAGATCCGCTGAATTGTGGATTTATGATCAGTTTATCTATGAATTTATTTGAATCTTCTCTGAATTCTTTTATGCATGATTTGATATCTTTGTAATTCTCTTCGAACTATCGGTTTGGTTTGGCCAACTAGATTGGTTTTTCTTGCAATGGGAGAAGTGCTTAGCTTTGGGTTCGATCTTGCGGTGTACTCACCCAGTGACAGTAGGGGTAGCGAGGCACATATTGTATTGTTGCCATCGAGGATAAAAATATGGGGTTTACATCATATTGCTTGAGTTTATTCCTCTACATCATGTCATCTTACTTAAAGCGTCACTCTGTTCCTTATGAACTTAATACTCTAGATGTAGGCAGGAGTAGGTCGATGTGTGGAGTAATAATAGTAGATGCATGCAGGAGTCGGTCTACTTGACACGGACGTGATGCCTATATTTCATAATCATTGACTTAAATATCATCATAACTTTGCGCTGTTCTATCAATTGCTCGACAGTAATTTGTTCACCCGCCGTATTATTTGCTATCTTGAGAGAAGCCTCTAGTGAAACCTATGGCCCCTGGGTCTATTTTCCATCATATAAGTTTCCGATCTACTATTTTGGAATCTTTTATTTTCAGATCTATAAACCAAAAAACTCGAAAAATATTTATTTTATCTTTTGTTTAGTTTTATCTATCTCTATCGGATCTCACTTTTGCAAGTGTCCGTGAAGGGATTGACAACCCCTTTATCGCGTTGGGGGCAAGTGTTTGATTGTTTGTGCAGGTATTGGTGATTTGTGCATTGTCTCCTACTGGATTGATACCTTGATTCTCTAACTGAGGGAAATACTTATCTCTACTTTGCTGCATCACCCTTTCCTCTTAAATGGAAAAACCAACGCAAGCTTAAGAAGTAGCAGGAAGAATTTATGGCGCCGTTGCCGGGGAGATCCACGCCAAGTCAAGACATACCAAGTACCCATCATAAACTCTCATCTCTTGCATTACATTATTCGCCATTTGCCTCTCATTTTCCTCTCCTCCACTTCTAAGACGATTTTCAAAAAGATTTGCCTTTTTTCGCCCTTCTTTCGTTCGTCTTTTCGTTTGCCTTTATGTCTTACTTGGCTGCTTGTTTGGTTGGAATAATTGTGTACTTATCGAAAATCAGAAACCAAAGAGTTTTTGGATCCTCGTCCACTTACTATCTTTTTAAAAGATCCAATTATGATGAACCAATTTCTAGTGACTTGAGTGCACTAGATTATCTTTATGATGTTTTGCTTGAAATCCGTGAATCTGAAAATTGCGATGAAGTGCTTTATGAAGTGATTCACGCTAGATCCTTGAATAAAAAGCATGATTGCAATGATGTTATTATAAATTCTATTAATGTGAATTGTTCTAATAATATGCAGAACCCTAAGCTTGGGGATGCTAATTTTTCTGTGTCCACTACTTATTGTAATGATCATGATTGGGTGATTCTTCTTATTATCTTGAAAATTTGTTTAAACCCCATGATGAGTATGAGATTGATAATAATGTTTGCAACAATATTGAAAGTGGGTCCGGAAGAGTGTCAACTTTAGATCCCACATATTTGGAGGATGTTCAATCTTATGAAATTTTTGATAAAAGTGGGCTTAGAGAATTCATGACTTTATTTTATGATAATCCCACTATTTTGGAAGAGTGTCAACTTTGCATGCATGTGGATCATGTTGAGAATATTTTATATGATAGCTATATTGTTGAATTTGATTATGATCCTACATGTAATTAATATGAGAGAGGAAAATATGGTTGTGAAAATCTTCATGCTACTAAATTACCTCTCGTTATGTTGAGATTGCTATTGTTTCTTTCTTCTTCCATGTATATGCTAGTTTTTTGCTTGCCTTGATAATTTGTTTGCTTATAAAATGCCTATGCATAGGAAGTATGTTAGACTTAGATGTGTTTGTCACGTGTTTTATGATGCTCCCTTTGCGCTTCAATTCTTCTCTTTCATGTGAGCATCATTGAAATCTCAATGCCTAGCTAAAAGGTTTTAAAGAAAAGCGTTTGTTGGAAGACAACCCAATATTTTTATTTCCTGTTTTGCAATAAATAATTCATCTAGCCTCTGGTTAGATGTGTTTTGGTGTTTTAATTAGTGTTTGTGCCAAGTAAGACCTTTGGGATGGCTTAAGTTGATAGTTGATTTGATCTTGCTGAAAAACACAAATTTTTGCGCCCAGTACCAGAATTTTTAAAAATCACAGAAGTGTGATAAAATTCTGATTTTAATACAAAAGATAGATATACAAATTTCCTCAGTTTTTCTAAATTTTCAGAATTTTTGGAGTTACAGAAGTATTCGAAGTATCCAGATTACTACAGACTGTTCTGTTTTTGACAGATTCTGTTTTCTATGTGTTGTTTGCTTATTTTGATGAATCTATGGGTAGTATCGGGGGGTATGAACCATGGAAAATTTGAAATACAATAGATATTACACCAATATAAATAAAGAATGAGTTCACAACAATAACAAAAGTGGTGATTTATTTTCTTATACTAACGGAGCTTATGAGATTTTCTGTTGAGTTTTGTGTTGTGAAGTTTTCATGTTTTGGGTAAGGATTTGATGGACTATGGAATAAGGAGTGGAAAGAGCCTAAGCTTGGGGATGCCCAAGGCACCCCAAGGTAATATTCAAGGACAACCAAGAGCCTAAGCTTGGGGATGCCCCGGAAGGCATCCCCTCTTTCGTCTTCGTCTACCGGTAACTTTACTTGAGGCTATATTTTTACTCACCACATGATATGTGTTTTGCTTGGAGCGTCTTATATGATATGAGTCTTTACTTTTTAGTTTTCCACAATCATCCTTCCTGTACACACCTTTTGAGAGGGACACACATGAATCATGATTTATTAGAATACTCTATGTGCTTCACTTATATCTTTTGAGCTAGGCAATTTTGCTCTAGTGCCTCACTTATATCTTTTTAGAGCACGCCAGTGGCTTTATTTTGTAGAAAATATTGAACTCTCATGCTTTACTTATATTATTTTGAGAGTCTTTTTAAGCATCATGGTAATTTTCTTTGGTTATAAATTAGTCCTAATATGATAGACATCCAAGAGGGATATAATAAAAACTTTCATATAAAGTGCATTGAATACTATGAGAAGTTTGATTCCTTATGATTGTTTTGAGATATAGAGATGGTGATATTAGAGTCATGCTAGTGAGTAATTGTGAATTGGAGAAATACTTGTGTTAAGGTTTGTGATTCCCGTAGCATGCACGTGTGGTGAACAGTTATGTGATGAAGTCGGAGCATGATTTATTTATTGATTGTCTTCCTTATGTGTGGCGATCGGGGACGAGCGATGGTCTTTTCCTACCAATCTACCCCCCTAGGAGCATGCGCGTAGTACTTTGTTTTGATAACTAATATATTTTTGCAATAAGTATGTGAGTTCTTTATGACTAATGTTGAGTCCATGGATTATACGCACTCTCACCCTTCCACCATTGCTTGCCTCTCTAGTGCCGAGCAACTTTCACCGGTACCATACACCCACCATATACCTTCCTCAAAACAGCCACCATACCTACCTATTATGGCATTTCCATAGCCATTCCGAGATATATTGCCATGCAACTTTCCACCGTTCCGTTTATTATGACACGCTTCATTATTGTCATATTGCTTTGTATGATCATGTAGTTGACATAGTATTTGTGACAAAGCCACCTTTCATAATTCTTTCATACATGTCACTCTTAAGTCATTGCACATCCCGGTACACCATCAGAGGCATTCATATAGAGTCATATTTTGTTCTAAGTATCGAGTTGTAAGTAAATAAAAGTGTGATGATCTTCATTATTAGAGCATTGTCCCATGTGAGGAAAGGATGATGGAGACTATGATTCCCCCACAAGTCGGGATGAGACTCCAGACGAAAAAAAGAGAGGCCAAAGAGCCCAAAATAAAAAAATGAGAGAAAAGAGAGAAGGGGCAATGTTACTATCCTTTTACCACACTTGTGCTTCAAAGTAACACCATGATCTTCATGATAGAGAGTCTCTGATGTTGTCACTTTCATATACTACTGGGAATTTTTCATTATAGAACTTGGCTTGTATATTCTAATGATGGGCTTCCTCAAATTACCCTAGGTCTTCGTGAGCAAGCGAGTCGGATGCACACCCACTTAGTTTCTTCTTGAGCTTTCACAAACTTATAGCTCTAGTGCATCCGTTGCATGGCAATCTGATGCGGAGCATCCCAAGGTCATCCCCATGGACCTACCTACATCTCCCACGACACCACTTGGACCAATGACAAGAGCTCGAGCAAAGGCTATTGAAGATAAGGTGAAGTCGCTCCTCTCCGAACTACCACTTTATACATATGAGACATGGATACTACCTCAAGCGGAGACCCTATGTGTGATCAGGTATTTGGAGGAAGGCCACAGATCAGCTACACCCAACAGACAAGACGGCAAGGACACCAAGTACAAGGAACAAGAAGAAGAGCTGCTAGGAAATCTCCAGCCACTGCACGACCGAGACTTGTCGGACGTCCGACGCCTGGAGCATCAGCCAGCCCGCCAAGTCCCAGCCTGCGCACGCTCCAGTGACCGGACAAACGACGCCGATCGGACGTCCGACACCCTCCAGCGCCCGGACGGCTGAGCACCACCGGACGACCGAGCACCACCATCGCCGAGCCAAAACATCAGAAGTATGGAAGCCTCCGGACGACCGACGTCTCAGACATTCGACCCTGACTGGACGATCGACACAACCTGACCAGAGCCAAAACGTCAGACTTCCGACAAGTATCGGACGTCCGGATCCTCGCGAGCCTTCGGACGACCGATGACTATTGGACGTCCGACGCCTGTGTGTTGATAGCGTGTTGGGCCGAGGCCCATGTACCCCTTCGTCCAATTAGACTATATACTCCTCCTCCTCCCTCTTTCTAGGGTTAGCATTGGTTTAGTTCATACTTGAAATAGAGCTTTGCTCATTGAGGGAGTCCTGAATTAGGGGGTCCTCGGGTGTCTGAGCTATTTGATATGGGCCGGACTGATGGGCCGTGAAGATACAAGTAGAAGACTTTCCCCCGTGTCCGGGTAGGACTCCCCTATGCGTGGATGGCAAGATTCGTGTCCGGATATATTATTTCCTTCCCCTACCAACCGACTCTGTACAACCCTAGGCCCTTCCGGTGTGTATATAAACCGGAGGGGTTTCGTCCGTAGAGGCTACCAGAACTCCCATAGGCTAGACATGTAGGGTTTAGCCATTACGATCTCGAGGTAGATCAACTCTTGTAACCCCTATACTTATTGAATACAATCAAATAGGACGTAGGGTTTTACCTCCATTAAGAGGGCCCGAACCTGGGTAAACATTGTGTCCCACTTGTCCCTTGTTACCATCAATCCTCAAACGCACAGTTCGGGACCCCCTACCCGAGATCTGTCGGTTTTAACACCAACATTGGTGCTTTCATTGAGAGTTCCACTGTGTTGTTGACAGAAGGATCGATGGCTCAATTTGTCATCAGCGACGATGCTGTTTCCGGGGAGACCTTTTCCCCTGGTCAACCTTTTGTGTTTGGCGGCTTCACTCTGCATGCCAATTCAACTGGCCACCTCGAGCAGATCGACAGCTACGCCCCTGGTCACCAGATCAGGTTTGGAAACTTGAATTACATCGCTGATATCCGAGGAGACTTGATCTTCGAAGGGTTTTCGGCCTCGGCCGCCGCTCCTCATCTACATGAAGGAAGCCCGTCGGATCCACCATCAGATCCTGTTCAAAAATCAACTCTCGCGCCTGCCCTGGCCTTAGATCTAGAGCAGACCACTCCGTCCGAAGACGGGAGGATAAGCCCCGCCGGACTCTCTCCCATTGCAGAGCTTCTTGCCGGAGACCCAGAAGTGACCATGTTGTCAGCGGGCCCGGAGTCAAACATGACTCTCCCTGTCATAGGAAAGTCGGACTCATCTCTGGGTGTCAACTCCGAACTCTCAAAGTCTGCGTCCTCCGAGCACGGTCAAGTCATTACTAGACCCAGCTCCGCAGGTCCTTAGTCATCTGTCCAGTTTTCGCTTCTAAACGAGGCTCTGGACCTAATGCGATCTCTCGCCATCACGAAAGTGTCACTTCCGAACTACGCCCAGCCTAAACTGAGGGCTGAGAATAGGGAATTTTACGTCCCACCCTCTTAATAGCCACTGTCGAGGACCTGACGGACATGCTAGACTACGCCTCCGAAGACATCGACGGTATGGACGACGATGCCGGTGCCGAACCAGGCCAAAACCCGCCTATCACCGGGCGTTGGACGGCCACTTCTACTTACGACGTATACATGGTGGATACACCCGAGAAGAAGGACGACGATGGCACTCAAGATCCGATTGAGGACAAGCCCATCGAGGTACCACCAAAGCGCCGACGTCAGCAGCGCCGCTCACGATCGTGTCGGGAGAAGGAAAGCAATACCGGCACCGGGGACAATGACACTCCCGAGAATGCCGAAGACGCCGACCAACCTGTTGAGCCTGCGCTCGAGCAGGATGAAAAGGAAGAAGGCCAATATAGCCTCGAATACGCCGATCACGAGGATTCGGAAGACAGTAATTACTTACCTGCCTCCGAAGAGGATGTCAGCCTCAGCAACGAAAATTTCATCGTGCCAGAGGAACCCCTCGAACAAGAACGCTTCAAGCGACAGCTCATCGCTACTGCGAGGAGCCTGAAAAAGAAATGTCAACAGCTTCAAGTCGAATAGGATACGCTCAACGACAGATGGACCAAAGTCCTGGCTGCCGAAGAATATGGCGTCGAGCGCCCAACCAAGAGCTACCCAAAGCGCAGGCTACTACCACAATTCGACGACAAGGCCACTACAAAAAAAGGACACTTCCGTGATGATACGTGTTTGTCACAGTAGGTCACATTTTCTGTCATGCATGTACATCCATGACGATTTTATGACAGAATCAAGATAGTCATACCTGTGTTGTCGTAGAAGTGTTCCATGACATTACCAAAATTATCATCACGGAAGTGTCCACTTCCAGGACGATAAATCGCGCGTCACAGAAGTGCTTTCGTCAAGGGTGACCGACACGTGGCATCGACCGTAACGGAACACCGTTAAGCTATCGGGTCTGGTTTTGGATCCGATAACCCTTTAACAACCCCGACCAATGGGGATTTTCCATGTGTAAAATCATCATTGGCTGGAGGAAACACGTGTCGGCTCACCGTTGGGACAGATGTCATCCACTCATTGGACCCAAGGCGCCTATGATACATCGACACGTGGCACGGCCCAACAAAGGCCCATTCCTGTGAAAAAGCCGGCCCATTTGACTTGGTCAAAAGGTGGCGGGCCAGCCCATGGAAAGCGTGTTAATGGCATGTTCGCATATAGCCCATTTATAGCCCGCTAACTCACGGCCCGTTACGGCCTACCGGAATTAGGCCGAGTAGCGTCATCTGGGCCGTCCAATATGATTCCAGCCCGTTGTAACTTCCCTCCCATGTATGGCCCATGACGTATTTCGGCCCATATGAGTCCCTTTGTAACTCTTGGCCCATTAACGGCCCGTGGTGAAACCGGCCCGTAATGAACAGTGTATCGCTTTATACCCATTAGCGGCCCATTATTCCATTGGGTCGTTTCCAGCCCGTGTTACCTTTCGGCCTTCTTAGGGCCCATTTATTCTTGGGCTCATTTCCAGCATTCGGTTACTTACGGCCCGTTACTGGCCTTTTCTGCTTGTGGGCTAAATTTAGCCCGTGGATACAGTCGGCCCGTTTGTGGCCCGTTAATCTGTTGGGCCATTTTCATAGCATCATCAAATACGACCTATTAACAGCCCGTTATGCTTAGCCCATAAAACGTACGATTTCCACTCTAGCCCGTTTACGGCCCCTTATACGGCCCGTACAAGGGCCATAGATGAGACGACCCGTAGAAGGCCCATGGATCCTATGGGACGTAGAAGGCCCATTGACCCGACGGCCCATAGAAGGCCCATGGAACCGACGGCCCATAGAAGGCCCATGGATCCGACGGCCCATAGAAGGCCCATGGATCCAACAGCCGATAGAAGGCCCATGGATCCGACAGCCCATAGAAGGCCCACGGATCCGACGGCCATAGAAGGCCATGGATCGTCCGTCCCGTAGATGGCCCATGGATCGTACGGCCTGTGGAGGGCCATGGTCACTACAACGTTTGGGCGAGTTGGCCCCCGTTTGAACGATATAGCATATTCAAAGAATTATCCTACTATATACTATCACCTCTAAAAAACATACACTATACAATAAAGAGACTAAGGCATAGAAACGTAGAATAATCCTACACTATACAATAAAGAAATTACAACCGATTATACCCACTGGGCATTATGGTTCGGCACCAGTGATAATAAAGCATACACAAACAACAAATTACATACACTGGGCAAATACAGCTCATACATCATGGACGCGCATCAACATAACTTACCATTTGAACTATAATCTCTTCAGAAAATAGGATTGGCCGGATTTAGATAGCACAAATTTCAATCTGCAAAATCTCCAATTCCTTCATTGTTACCTCAGTGTCTTGTTTCATTTTTTGACTCCTGCATCTAATACCTGCATGTCCAGTCTCAACTTGTTGATTGTACGTTGAGAATCATGTACACGTTGTCTTGCCACCTCTAGTTGATGCTCGAGAACATCAGCACATTCCAATTCCAATCCATAATCATTTGGTAACGGCCATGCCGCACTGCTCGCAGATCTTTGTGTTGATGTCACTTCATCCTGAAATGTTTCTGACATGACGAGGGCAAAAATATAGTTACAATAGTGAAGCGAGGAAGACAGACTATTTTGTACATGGCAAAACAGGACTAACAATAATGTTACACGTCATGAAGCATAAGCAGGTGATATTTTAAAAATTATAAAAAAGGTAGTCTGTGCAGCCTGCATACAAAAATCTCTCTTAGCTCACCAGAGGAGCATGATGTTGGGGCCCAATCCAAAACACAGACAAGTTACAAATTTAGACAACACGTTGCGTAGAAGTAAGCTAGCAGTTGGCCATTCTGTAGCTCAATTAAAGTCTTAGGGAGCATAATGAACAACACAGGGTTTCATACAAACATACTACAACAAGCAAAACTATGCAATCATTAGCCTAGTATAAACTAGATTGTGAGCCTCATGCAATAATAGTTGGTTAATAGACTTCAAAGCTGCAGGCACAATTCGGCAGAGTAATTAAATGGTAAGGCCTTTAATTATGTCAACTAATAGTTATACAAGTACCCAACATCAGGCATCATTCTTTGGGCATCTCATTAACTGAGGACAAATAAAGCAATTGAAAAGAGAAAATTAACTATGCCTGAAACAAACAAGGAATTGAACTGTTGAGTTGGATACAGTGACTTACCTTAACAGGTTGAAGAGGCTCAGTGCAGCTCCTACTTCTCTTGCAAGGCTCCTTCCTAACATCTTGTACTTGGAAATCCTCAATCTTATCTTCATTGCACCCCCTCTGCAAGGTGACACAAACTAGTTACTCGTCTCCTTGGAAGATAAATATGCATACTTTCCAGTCATTGAACACAAAAGGATGAGATTATAACAAAACAACACCACATAATGAAACATGCCGCATCTCTTGCACTTGCACACAATGAAATGAGCATTTACTATGTCTGCACTATGTAAAAACTAGGCATACCTTCGAACTGGATCTCCAGGTACTCTTGGAGAGCCTACTTTAGTGTACAGCCAAACCTTTATGTCACCTATGAGTTAGAAAAGGCCCCACTACAGCAGCCCTTAGTGTTTAAATTGTTGACAAGCTCTGTTAGAGTGTTAGGTCAAGAACAACAAGTAATCAAAGCAAACAGTCCTAGTATGGCTGGCTGATGCAAACAAGCAATTGAACAGATGTGTGAGCAAATCTTACATATCAAGAAAAGAAGCAAAGAAGGAGGCTTAAAGACCATCACTTGACTGACCAGATTTAAGGGGCATTTAAACATCATGTGCAACGTATGAACCAACATAAACATTGCATATTCCAGATTCTACAATGGAATGCACATGTATTAGGTTATGCCATGTATGATGATGCCTAAATGTACACTATAGCATGCAGGAGTGATTCATCATTGCACGCACAATTGAATTGCAGGTTAAGGGCCAGTTCTATTCTGCCTTTTCAGGGCTTATTGTCAAAATAAGCCATAAAAGATGTAAAGAAGTCATTTTTGAGTTATGGGCTTGGGCTTAACTAATTTCGCTTTGGAGGGGGGGGTGTTTCGGGTAGAACCTCACTAAAAATTGAAGGGGAGGGGAATAGTGAAATGACTCTGTTGTCTGCCTTTATTACACTCAAAATGCAACTGCTGACGCCTGCGTCACACCTCACCCTCAAGTAAAAATAAACACACAAGCGTTCATTGCCCTGCCCGCTTGCATCTCCTCTCCCCTTTCCCTCTACCTCGATCCCCTGCCTGCAGCACTAGGGTTCCTCCAGCGAGCCGTCGCCACTGGTCCCATCTAGCCTGGTCCTTGACGATGCTCTGTCCAGCTAGTCTACATGGCCGACGGGTAGGGGCAAATCTCCCTGGCTGCTCCTCCCTCTGGCGCCGCCCCTCATTCTCATGGTCTCCAGCAGCTGCTCCACTGTGGTTCGTCCAACGCACTACTCTGGCAGGCGCTGCACAACTACGGCTGATGCCACACTGCGGCAGAAGGCACTTTATTCCCCCTCCCCACCTCCCAGGCCGTCGCCTTGAGGTGCTGTTGAAGGATGAGCTCATCCAACAAGGTGAGGATCTTCTCTGATTTTTTGCCAAATTTTCATTCTGATCCACTATACGATGAATTGCTATGAGCTGCTTCTGCTGCTGCTATATGATGCATTGCTATGAGCTGCTCCTGCTGCTGCTATATGATGAATTGCTATGAGCTGCTACTACTATATGATGAATTGCTATGAGCTGCTGCTGCTGCTATATGATGAGTTGCTATAAGCTGCTCCTGCTGCTGTTGTATGATGAATTGCTATGAGCTACTCCTGCTGAT